>NC_081229.1:8804033-8811533 GCF_902713425.1 Acipenser ruthenus
CTTCCCCTCATGCTCACTCTCTCTCTCTCTCTCTCTCTCCCCTCTCTCTCTCTCTCTCCCGCCCCCCCCTCTCTCTCTCTCTCTCCCGCCCCCCTCTCTCTCTCTCTCTCTCCCGCCCCCCCTCTCTCTCGCCCCCCCCCCCTCACCTCGGCAGCTCTGATCCACTTCTCGATCAGCCGGGCTCTCTGCTGGCTGCGCAGGGAGGTGTTTCCGAGGCAGGAGGTCATGACCGCGCTGGTCAGCTGGTTGAACTGCCGCACCGTGGCTCGCACCGAGGGGCAGAGCTGCTCCTTCCCCTTCTTATCCCTCTGAGACCAGAGGGAGCCCAGGCAGTGATAGGGAACCACCCTGAGGAACAGGGCCTGGAGGCACACACAACAATGCTTACTGCTACTATTAGGACTGCTACTATTATATGGATAGACTGCTATGACACAGGCTGGAGGAGGGGGGTGTGAGGGGGGGAGACGGAGGAGTTGGGGGAGGGGTTAGGGGATGAGTCAGGGGAAGGGCTAGGGGATGGGGTTAGGGGAGGAGTTAGGGGAGGAGCTAGGGGAGGAGTTAGGGGAGGGTGTACACACTCACAGTCTCGATGCTGCTCAGCTGCTCCGCTATGACGCTCACGGGGGAGGGTGTGTGAGAGGAGGAGTCAGGGGAGGGGCTAGGGGAGGGGTTAGGGGAGGGTGTTCACACTCACAGTCTCGATGCTGCTCAGCTGTTCTGCTATGACGCTCATGGGGGGAGGGTGTGTGAGGGGAGGGGTTGGGGGAGGGGCTGGGGGAGGAGTTAGGGGAGGGTGTGTGAGGGGAGGGGTTGGGGGAGGGGATGTGGGAGGAGTTAGGGGAGGGTGTTCACACTCACAGTCTCGATGCTGCTCAGCTGTTCTGCTATGACGCTCACGGGGGAGGGTGTGTGAGGGGAGGAGTTAGGGGAGGGGCTGGGGGAGGAGTTAGGGGAGGGTGTTCACACTCACAGTCTCGATGCTGCTCAGCTGTTCTGCTATGACGCTCGCTGGGAAGCCCAGCACATCAGTCGGCTCGATTCTGCAGGGATCAGAGTCTGAGAGATCCATCGGAGAGGAGAGAGCCGAGTCTGAGTCACTGACTGGAGAGGAGAGGGGAGGGGAGGGAGACAGTGTTAACAAGTATTCCATACCTCTCTGCAACTACAGAATCAGAGCTCTCAGTACAATAGAAAATAACTCAAAGACACAGCAATGACCTACAAGTGCATGGGAACAGGGCAGTGTGACAGACAGACATTACAATACAATACAATACAATACAATACAATACAATACAATACAATACAACACAATACAATTCACATTTCTATAGCATCTTTCATCTCAAGGTTCCCAAAGCGTTTCACACAAAAAAAATGAAATGAAAAACAGTCTAATACAAAATGTAATGAAATTGAAATAAAAAAGGGACTGTTTTTAATTGAAACAATGCTGCACTCTCAGATAGGAATGCATGGGGTCAGCAGCTCCTGTAAATAAATAGGCTCCAGTCCAGTCAAGGCCTTGGAAGTTCAAAGCAGAATCTTGAAATCAACTCTAAATTGCACAGAGAGCCAGTGCAGGGAGGCCAGCACAGGGGTGATGTGTTCTCTGTTCTTAGATCTACTCAGAACTCAAGCAGCAGCATTCTGAACAAGCTGCAAGAGAGACACAGCCAGAAAACAGAGCACTGCAATAATCAAGCCTGATAACACAAAGGCATGCACTCGTCTTTCAGCAGCAGCTGCACAGACAATAGGTCTCAGTTTTGCAATATTTCTCAGATGATAAAAAGATGATTTAGTAATGTTTCTAATATGAGTCTCACACAGACACTCAGCATATCTCCCCCCTCCCCCTCCCCTCCACTCTCCCCCCCCTCCCCTCCACTCTCCTCCCCCCCCTCCCCTCCACTCTCCCCCCCCCCCTCCCCTCCACTCCACTCTCCCCCCCCCTCCCCTCCACTCTCCCCTGCCCTCCCCCTCACCTCTCCTCTCATGTGTTTGCTGCTCCTCCCTGACCTCTCTGAGCAGCATGTGGGCACGCCCCTTGACTTCTGACCCCGGCAGCTTGGTTCTCAGCACCTCCACCAAGCGCTCGAGCAGGGAGGGGTCCCCCAGGGCACGGAAATCCTCGGGGTACCCCTCGAGCCAGGTCGAGAACACCGACGACACAGTGCTGAGGGGGGGGGGGCAATATCAATCAAACAATGCAGAGAGACAGACACCCCCACACCCCCGGATCTGAAACGCTCAATACATAATCTGGTATTTTTTTCATGGTTATCACAGATTTCACAATTTCTGTTAAATGAACCCACTGCTGTGTAATATGCAGCTTCCTGTGAAAATCCCCATTTCTGAAAGAATAGTGTAAATTTACATATTTTGTATCACTTAAATACAGCAAAGTGCCTGTTACCCTGCATTAGGAACCTGCTGTGTGTCTGAAGAGGGTGACTGTCTGTTCAGGGACAGTGAAAGGAGAGCAAGGAAGCAAGGAAGGGGTCCGGGGGTAAAACAGGGGGCAATAAAATAACACCCCCCCCCCCCTCCCCCGCCCCACCCCAGTGATTGTGCATTGAGGAATGTGTAACATTGTGTCCATGTTCGATCACTCACTTGTTGAACTCCAGTCTCTCTCGAGCGCTCCTCTCTGCACTACCAGCTGAGCCCACAGGGGGGAACTCTAACCTAGGAGAGGAGAAATACAGCAAGATCAGACACCCTGAATACAGAGACACACCCTGAATACAGAGACACACCCTGAATACAGACACACCCTGAACACAGAGACACACCCTGAATACAGACACACACTGAACACAGAGACACACCCTGAATACAGAGACACACCCTGAATACAGAGACACACCCTGAACACAGAGACACACTGAACACAGAGACACACCCTGGATACAGAGACACACTCTGAATACAGAGACACCCATAAACATAGAGACACACCCTGAATACAGAGACACACCCTGAATACAGAGACACACATAAACACAGAGACACACCCTGAATACAGAGACACACATAAACACAGAGACACATCCTGAATGCAGACACACACCCCGAACACAGAGACACACATAAACACAGAGACACATCCTGAACACAGAGACACACCCTGTATACAGAGACGCACCCTGAATACAGAGACATACTGAACACAGAGACATACAGAAACACACTGACACACACAAACAGACAAACAGAAACATAGACACAGACACACACCGAACACAGATACACACATAAACACAGAGAGAGACACAGACACACACAGACACACACAGACACACACAGACACACACACTGGACACAGAGACACACACACACTGACACACACACACACACACACACACACACACACACAGACATAGACAGAAACAAAACAATATTAAATGCAGGTGATGACAAGCAATCAATATTCTTCCCTCTCCTAGCAAAGCAACATTCACCCAATAGTTTAATAGTTTATAATAGAAGCCCAGAGGGCAGATAATTTTTCTCGTGACGTATAGAATAAAATTAGATTAAAATGCAGATTTATCAAACATTCTTTACCAGACCTCTCTGTGCTTTACAATGCTTCCCTATGCTTTACCAGACCTATCTGTGCTTTACAATGCTTCCCTGTGCTTTACCAGACCTCTCTGTGCTTTACAATGCTTCCCTATGCTTTACCAGACCTCTCTGTGCTTTACAATGCTTCCCTATGCTTTACCAGACCTCTCTGTGCTTTACAATGCTTCCCTATGCTTTACCAGACCTCTCTGTGCTTTACAATGCTTCCCTATGCTTTACCAGACCTCTCTGTGCTTTACAATGCTTCCCTATGCTTTACCAGACCTCTCTGTGCTTTACAATGCTTCCCTATGCTTTACCAGACATCTCTGTGCTTTACAATGCTTCCATATGCTTTACCAGACCTCTCTGTGCTTTACAATGCTTCCCTATGCTTTACCAGACCTCTCTGTGCTTTACAATGCTTCCCTATGCTTTACCAGACCTCTCTGTGCTTTACAATGCTTCCCTATGCTTTACCAGACCTCTATGTGCTTTACAATGCTTCCCTATGCTTTACCAGACCTCTCTGTGCTTTACAATGCTTGCCTATGCTTTACGAGACCTCTCTGTGCTTTACAATGCTTCCCTATGCTTTACCAGACCTCTCTGTGCTTTACAATGCTTGCCTATGCTTTACCATACCTCTGTGTGCTTTACAATGCTTCCCTATGCTTTACCAGACCTCTCTGTGCTTTACAATGCTTCCCTATGCTTTACCAGACCTCTCTGTGCTTTACAATGCTTCCCTATGCTTTACCAGACATCTCTGTGCTTCCCTATGCTTTACCAGACCTCTCTGTGCTTTACAATGCTTGCCTATGCTTTACCAGACCTCTCTGTGCTTTACAATGCTTCCCTATGCTTTACCATACCTCTCTGTGCTTTACAATGCTTCCCTATGCTTTACCATACCTATCTGTGCTTTACAATGCTTCCCTATGCTTTACCATACCTCTGTGTGCTTTTCAATGCTTCCCTATGCTTTACCAGATCTCTATGTGCTTTACAATGCTTCCCTATGCTTTACCAGACCTCTCTGTGCTTTACAATGCTTGCCTATGCTTTACCAGACCTCTCTGTGCTTTACAATGCTTCCCTATGCTTTACCATACCTCTGTGTGCTTTACAATGCTTCCCTATGCTTTACCAGACCTCTCTGTGCTTTACAATGCTTCCCTATGCTTTACCAGACCTCTCTGTGCTTTACAATGCTTCCCTATGCTTTACCAGACCTCTATGTGCTTTACAATGCTTCCCTATGCTTTACCAGACCTCTATGTGCTTTACAATGCTTCTCTATGCTTTACCAGACCTCTCTGTGCTTTACAATGCTTCCCTATGCTTTACCAGACCACTATGTGCTTTACAATGCTTCCCTATGCTTTACCAGACCTCTATGTGCTTTACAATGCTTCTCTATGCTTTACCAGACCTCTCTGTGCTTTACAATGCTTGCCTATGCTTTACCAGACCTCTCTGTGCTTTACAATGCTTCCCTATGCTTTACCAGACCTCTCTGTGCTTTACAATGCTTCCCTATGCTTTACCAGACCTCTCTGTGCTTTACAATGCTTCCCTATGCTTTACCAGACCTCTGTGTGCTTTACAATGCTTCCCTATGCTTTGCCATGCTTTCACTGTGTTTATTACACTCTTATTCTGTCTCTGTGTCTGCTTTACATGTCCATCGCGTGTCTCGGGGACTGACCTGTCCAGCAGGATCCTCAGAGCCTGTTCCGGCGAGCTGAACGTCCTGTAGGTGGACAGGAAGACGGACACGTAGGACGAGTCCCCAAGACGGAAGCAGTCCAGCAGGTGAAGGACGAGTCTCTCCACTGTCCCCGCCTTGATGGAGCGCACCAGACATGTCTCGCTGTGTCCAACACCGTCCTGAGAGGGGACAGAGACAGACAGAGGGACAAAAACAATCATTTAGAGGGACAAGGAACAGAGATAGAAAGGGACAAAAGAGAATCTGTTCATTTGTCCAGAACAGTCCCAAGCGAGGACAAAGAGACTGACAATGTGTCCAACACTGCCCCGAGAGGGTGGACAAGGGACCGACAGAGATAGAGACAGACAATACTGTCCTAAGCAGGGACAAAGAAACAGACAGGGACCAAATATGTCCAACACTACTGAGAGGGGACAAACATACAGGAGGGACAGAGAGACAGTGAGGGACAAAGAGAGACAACGCGTCCTGAAAATGGTGCTTGAATTCCTGGCCACTTCTCTGTCTGGGCCTGCCAGCTCACTCACCCCGTGCCATGGCTGCCCCCTGGTGGCGCTGTGCTGGGACGGCTGCTGCCTGCGTGTGACGGTGTAGAGAGCGCCCTCCTCCTCACACTCCTCCACGACAGGAGCGGGGGGCGGCTGGGGGGCAGAGGGAAGCAGGGATCATGTCAGCACAACAGATTCTACTCTCATTGTTTTTTTTATTTTTATTTTAAATATTTAACCTGAAAAAAATACACTGAGATGAGATCAGTCTTGTTTATCACCCTCACAAACCCACACAGACAGACAAACACACACGCAAACACACAGACACACACACACAGACAAACACACACGCAAACACACAGACAAACACACACACACACACACACACACACAAACACACACAGACAAACACACACGCAAACACACAGACACACAGACACAGACAAACACACACGCAAACACACTCACACACACACACACTCTCACACACACACAGACAAACACACACTCAAACACACTCACACACACTCACACACACACACACACACAAGCGTTCAGGGAGGGTTCTGTTTATATAACATTATCAATTAAACAGCTGAGCTCGAGGAATTACTTTCTTTGGACCAATCTCCATCATTTACACTGGATTTCAATGAATGAATGTGAAAAAAAAAATATCTACTCTGGACCACTGAACATGAAAAGGTTAACACTTGTTGTATAAGATCGCCTCACACTGCTCTGTGACGGACACAGGGACAAACAGGCAGACAGACAGACAGGCAGACAGGCAGGCAGACAGGTTCTTGTTCTGGTTCACCCCAGTTTGGACCTACCGTTTCCAGTGTGCAATACCATTTCGTCTTCATTAGTCCTGAGCCGAGTCCCAGTCCAACCTGCAGGACCCAACAGAACCCGGGTCAGAATCAGAGCCACACACACACACACACACAGCGACCCTGCCAATCAGAACCCGGGTCAGAATCAGAGCCACACACACACACACAGCGACCCTGCCAATCAGAACCCGGGTCAGAATCAGAGCCGCACACACACACACACACACACACAGACCCTGCCAATCAGAACCCGGGTCAGAATCAGATCCACACACACACACACACAGCGACCCTGCCAATCAGAACCCGGGTCAGAATCAGAGCCGCACACACACACAGCGACCCTGCCAATCAGAACCCGGGTCAGAATCAGAGCCACACACACACACAGCGACCCTGCCAATCAGAACCCGGGTCAGAATCAGAGCCACACACACACACACAGCGACCCTGCCAATCAGAACACGGGTCAGAATCAGAGCCGCACACACACACACACACACAGCGAACCTGCCAATCAGAACCACTGATCAGAGCCACTGATCAGAATCTCTGCCAGACTGAAATGGTTTTCAGATTTATATTTGAACAAATATAAGTAAGTACCAGTTGAATGGAACCCACACAGAGACACAGCAGTGAGTGCTGCACTCTCTCCTCTCAGAGCTGTGATACTGCAGCTGCTGTCAGCCTGCATGTCACTGTGAGAGCAGCGTGGTTTAGAGTAGGTCAGTCAGGACCAGCACAGTCTGTGTTGTAGATGAGGACAGCCTGGGTTTCATTCATGCTCCTCTGTCTGTTTCTCTGAAAGCTTGTGGCTCTCGTAACTTGTGACCAGCTTGTTGGACTGATT
>NC_081229.1:8816533-8891533 GCF_902713425.1 Acipenser ruthenus
GCTCTGCACAGACTGAGACCACAAACACAACAGCAGCTCTGCACAGGATAGACCACAAGCACAACAGCAGCTCTGCACAGGATAGACCACAAACACAACAGCAGCTCTGCACAGGATAGACCACAAGCACAACAGCAGCTCTGCACAGGATAGACCACAAACACAACAGCAGCTCTGCACAGGATAGACCACAAACACAACAGCAGCTCTGCACAGACTGATACCACAAGCACAACAGCAGCTCTGCACAGGATAGACCACAAACACAACAGCAGCTCTGCACAGGATAGACCACAAGCACAACAGCAGCTCTGCACAGGATAGACCACAAGCACAACAGCAGCTCTGCACAGGATAGACCACAAACACAACAGCAGCTCTGCACAGGATAGACCACAAACACAACAGCAGCTCTGCACAGACTGATACCACAAGCACAACAGCAGCTCTGCACAGGATAGACCACAAACACAACAGCAGCTCTGCACAGGATAGACCACAAACACAACAGCAGCTCTGCACAGACTGAGACCACAAACACAACAGCAGCTCTGCACAGACTGAGACCACAAACACAACAGCAGCTCTGCACAGACTGAGACCACAAACACAACAGCAGCTCTGCACAGGATAGACCACAAGCACAACAGCAGCTCTGCACAGGATAGACCACAAGCACAACAGCAGCTCTGCACAGACTGAGACCACAAACACAACAGCAGCTCTGCACAGGATAGACCACAAGCACAACAGCAGCTCTGCACAGACTGATACCACAAGCACAACAGCAGCTTACATTCAGTAAGACCACTTCCATTGAAATGAAATCACCACTGTGTTCATTTCTGATACAGTGAGACCGCTTCCATTGAAATGAAATCACCACTGTGTTCATTTCTGATACAGTGAGACCGCTTCCATTGAAATGAAATCACCACTGTGTTCATTTCTGATACAGTGAGACCACTTCCATTGAAATGAAATCACCACTGTGTTCAAGTTTTTTTCTAACTTTACTTTGAAAAGAAATTATCATTTTAATGAAGTCATGGAAACAGAATTGATTGAGTTTCTTTTAGTATTCCATAGTGATTGATAGATGACATGGTGGCTGTATCAGTCCAGAGATGATAGATAAAGAGAAGGAGATGGAAACCTTTTATTGGACTAATTAAACAATAACTAATCACAAGCTTTCAAGGTGAACGTAATAAAGAGAGCCACCTCAGAATGTAAACATCAATCTCTCTTTCCAACTTTCACCTGAAGAGACCTTCGAGGTCTTGAAATCTTATAATTAATTATTAAGTTAGTCCAATACATGGTATCAATCTCCTTCTCTTTGTCTTTTACTGTATTACACTTTGCTGTGCTGTATTACACTTTCCTGTGCTGTATTACACTTTCCTGTGCTGTATTACACTTTGCTGTGCTGTATTACACTTTCCTGTGCTGAAGTACACTTTCCTGTGCTGTATTACACTTTGCTGTGCTGTATTACACTTTGTTGTGCTGTATCACACCTTGCTGTGCTGTATCACACTTTGCTGTGCTGTATTACACTTTCCTGTGCTGTATCACACTTTGCTGTGCTGTATTACACCTTCCTGTGCTGTATTACACTTTGTTGTGCTGTATTACACTTTGCTGTGCTGTATTACACTTTCCTGTGCTGTATTACACTTTCCTGTGCTGTATTACACTTTGCTGTGCTGTATTACACTTCCCTGTGCTGTATTACACTTTGTTGTGCTGTATTACACTTTGCTGTGCTGTATTACACTTCCCTGTGCTGTATTACACTTTACTGTGCTGTATTACACTTTGCTGTGCTGTATTACACTTTCCTGTGCTGTATTACACTTCCCTGTGCTGTATTACACTTTGCTGTGCTGTATTACACTTTCCTGTGCTGTATTACACTTTCCTGTGCTGTATTACACTTTGCTGTGCTTTTATTATGGGACACTTTTGTAAAGGTATCAAATATACTCTCATTTTTAGGTTTCAATAAATAATCCATGAATAATAATCCATATTTTTATATAATTTTAGCTTTTAAAATAAAAATTAAAATATAATCTTATGGATTGTTTGAAAACAGAAATGCACGTGCTTTTTCTTAAATTTTGTATCATTATGTATGATGGATATTCCAATATCTCAGTGATATAGATTGAGGCAGGATAGCCTCCCAGTCCTGATCTCCCTGCAGAGCTCAGCACCTCTGCTCCTGTATAAACCTTGCTGTGTGAATCTGCACTGTGCAGCTCTGTATAAACCCTGCTGTGTGAATCTGCACTGTGCAGCTCTGTATAAACCCTGCTGTGTGAATCTGCACTGTGCAGCTCTGTATAAACCCTGCTGTGTGAATCTGCACTGTGCAGCTCTGTATAAACCCTGCTGTGTGAATCTGCACTGTGCAGCTCTGTATAAACCCTGCTGTGTGAATCTGCACTGTGCAGCTCTGTATAAACCCTGCTGTGTGAATCTGCACTGTGCAGCTCTGTATAAACCCTGCTGTGTGAATCTGCACTGTGCTCAGTAGCTCTGTATAAACCCTGCTGTGTGAATCTGCACTGTGCAGCTCTGTATAAACCCTGCTGTGTGAATCTGCACTGTGCAGCTCTGTATAAACCCTGCTGTGTGAATCTGCACTGTGCAGCTCTGTATAAACCCTGCTGTGTGAATCTGCACTGTGCAGCTCTGTATAAACCCTGCTGTGTGAATCTGCACTGTGCTCAGTAGCTCTGTATAAACCCTGCTGTGTGAATATGCACTGTGCAGCTCTGTATAAACCCTGCTGTGTGAATCTGCACTGTGCAGCTCTGTATAAACCCTGCTGTGTGAATCTGCACTGACCTGCACGGAATCCCCTTGGGGGGGGAGGGGGAAGGTGCTCCGAGACCCAGGAAGTGCGAGACAGACAATCCCGGAATCTTTCCTTCCAGCCACGAGCTGGATGCAGGAATACTGGGACCTGGACCCTGCGCTATGCACAGGGAGGCTGCTGCCAGTAATCTCTCCACTTCTCTCTCCCTTTTTCTTGTTTTCTTCCTCTCTTTCTCAGTGCATACCTGTAGAGTCTGTGCTGCCCGATTCCTTTGTTTCCAAACACTCCCTCTCTCCTTCTCTCTCTCCACTCCTCCCTCTCTTTCTCTCTCTCTCGACTCCTCCCTCTCTCTACCTGTCTTCACTCCTCCCTCCCACCTGTATCTTGACCCCTCCCTTTTCTCTCTCTCTGCTCCTCTCTCTCTTTTCTTTCTCTCTCTACTCCTCCCTCTCTTTTTTCTTTCTTTTTCAAAACAGTTCAGTTTTAATTCAAATAGCGTTTATTGGCAATGCAAAAAATACAAGTATTGTCAAAGTTATGGTTACTCCCTCTCCCTCTCCCTCTCCCTCTCCCTCTCCCTCTCCCTCTCCCTCTCCCTCTCTCTCTTCTGTCTATTCAATAGTAAAATCACACAGACTCTGCCCTGCAGTCATGCTCAGTATTGCAATGTAGTTCTTCTGGGTGTAATTCTAGTTTAGCCATCTGTGCACTCTGATTTCTATCTATCTATCTATCTATCTCTCTTTCTCTCTTCCGTATTCTCGCACACACTTTCTCTCTTTTTTCCTGTCAGTGTGTCACGGGTTGTGTGAGTGAGGGGGGGGGGGGGGGGGAGGTTGTGAAAAGAGGAACCTCGATCACAATAAACTCACTTCAGCAGGAAATTAAACCCTGGCTGTGTCTCACTGGCTACTCTAATCACACTGCACCCCCCCCCCCCCCTCTCCTGCAGGGGGCAGCGTGGAGTGGTGTGGAGCAGCTTGACCCCTGACCTCTATCTCTCAGATCTCCCTGACAATATTACAGAGCGTGTAAACAAAGAGTGATGTCATCACCGCAGACACTGTGAGCTGGCAGGTGTGTGTTTAAACATTCAGGTTCTGCAACTCTGAGAAGAGGCACTACAATGAGAGAGAGAGAGCATGTGTGTGTGTGTGTGTGAGTGTGTGAGTGTGTGTGTGTGTGTGTCAGTGTGTGTGTGTGTGTGTGTCAGTGTGTGTGTGTGTGTCAGTGTGTGTGTGTGTGTGAGTGTGTGTGTGTGTGTGAGTGTGTGTGTGTCAGTGTGTGTGTGTGTGTGTGTGTTTAAACATTCAGGTTCTGCAACTCTGAGGAGAGGCACTACAATGAGAGAGAGAGTGTGTGTGTGTCAGTGTGTGTGTGTCAGTGTGTGTGTGTGTGTGTGAGTGTGTGTGTGTCAGTGTATGAGTGTGTGTGTGTCAGTGTGTGTGTCAGTGTATCAGTGTGTGTGTGTGTGTGTGTGTGTCAGTGTGAGTGTGTGTGTGTCAGTGTGTGTGTCAGTGTGTGTGTGTGTGTGTGTGTGTGTGTGTGAGTGTGAGTGTGTGTGTGTCAGTGTGTGTGTCAGTGTGTGTGTGTGTGTGTGTCTGTGTGAGTGTGTGTGTGTCAGTGTGTGTGAGTGTGTGTGTGTGTCTGTGTGAGTGTGTGAGTGTGTGTGTGTGTCAGTGTGTGTGAGTGTGTGTGTGTGTGTCAGTGTGTGTGTCAGTGTGTGTGTCTGTGTGTGTCTGTGTGTCAGTGTGTGTTTCATGGTTACCACGTATTACCCAGCCACTGACAAACCTATTGAAGAACAACATTTGGCACTAAGTTAGTCAGCTAGTTGTTAAAATCCATTCTTTCTTATTAGCACTGGCAATATTATCACTGCCCTGCCACCATTTAACAGATCAAACCAAGGCTCTACAATCATATCAGAAGGGCAGTGAAGCTAACTGTATCACAACTGGGCAAGCGGCTCTCTGAAGTGTGACAATCTGTTCACACCAAACAACTGAAGAGCCCCCACCCCACACACGTGCTAGTGCCTCCCCACAGCATCTCCCTCCCTGACTCACACTCACACTGACACACTGACACACACACACTGACACACACACACTGATACACTGACACACACACACTGACACACACACACTGACACACTGACACACACACACACTGATACACACACACCGACACACACACACTGACACACACACTCTGACACACACACACTGACACACACTCACACACTGACACGCTGACACACACACACACACACTCACACACTGACACTCACACACTGACACACACACACTGACACACACACACTCATACACTGACACATACACACACACACTCACACACACACACACTGACACACTCACACTCTGACACACACACACACTGACACACACACACACTAACACTCACACACACACACACAGACACTCACACACACACACACACACACAGCTAGAAATGAATTTGCAAACAGACTTAATAAAGAGCCCCTGAGAAGACACTTCTTCACACAGGTGGTGAGGGGATGGAATGGGCTGCTTAGTCATGTTGTTGAGACAGATACACTGGGATCATTTAAGGCCCAATTTGACAAGGTTTTGAGATTAGAGTAAAAATTTGGCCACAGTTATTATTATTTTTTTTTTTTTTAATATTCCAGAGTTTTCTTTACCCAATCAGATGCCTGTGTTGGTGTTTAATTGTTTTTCATTAACCAATCAAATCAGAGGAAGCCAAACTCCCTGGCTAAATGTCAAGGGCCTCAGAGACTGACAGAGGAAGGGGGTGGTGAACGAGGTTACACACAAACAGGAAGTGGGTATTAATAGAGCTGAGCACAGGAAGTCGTTTCCTGTGTTTGTTCCTGATGGACAGGTGATTCCTGTCTGAGTCAGAGACACCAACACGCGAGTGAGTGACTTCCAAACCTTCAACATGCGAGCGAGAGACTTCCAAACCTTCAACATGCGAGCGAGTGACTTCCAAACCTTCAACATGCGAGCGAGCGACTTCCAAACCTTCAACATGTGAGCGAGCGACTTCCAAACCTTCAACATGCGAGCGAGCGACTTCCAAACCTTCAACATGCGAGCGAACGAGCGACTTCCAAACCTTCAACATACGAGCGAGCGAGCGACTTCCAAACCTTCAACATGCGAGCGAGCGACTTCCAAACCTTCAACATGCGAGCGAGCGACTTCCAAACCTTCAACATACGAGCAAGCGACTTCCAAACCTTCAACATGCGAGCGAGCGACTTCCAAACCTTCAACATGCGAGCGAGCGACTTCCAAACCTTCAACATGCGAGCGAGCGACTTCCAAACCTTCAACATGCGAGTGAGTGACTTCCAAACCTTCAACATGCGAGCGAGCGACTTCCAAACCTTCAACATGCGAGCGAGAGACTTCCAAACCTTCAACATGCGAGCGAGAGACTTCCAAACCTTCAACATGCGAGCGAGCGAGCGACTTCCAAACCTTCAACATGCGAGCGAGCGACTTCCAAACCTTCAACATGCGAGCGAGTGACTTCCAAACCTTCAACATGCGAGCGAGCGACTTCCAAACCTTCAACATGCGAGCGAGAGACTTCCAAACCTTCAACATGCGAGCGAGAGACTTCCAAACCTTCAACATGCGAGCGAGCGAGCGACTTCCAAACCTTCAACATGCGAGTGAGCGACTTCCAAACCTTCAACACGCGAGCGAGCGACTTCCAAACCTTCAACATGCGAGCGAGAGACTTCCAAACCTTCAACATGCGAGCGAGCGAGCGACTTCCAAACCTTCAACATGCGAGCGAGCGACTTCCAAACCTTCAACATGCGAGCGAGCGACTTCCAAACCTTCAACATGCGAGCAAGCGACTTCCAAACCTTCAACATGCGAGCGAGCGACTTCCAAACCTTCAACATGCGAGCGAGAGATTTCCAAACCTTCAACATGCGAGCGAGCGACTTCCAAACCTTCAACATGTGAGCGAGTGACTTCCAAACCTTCAACATGCGAGTGAGCGACTTCCAAACCTTCAACATGCGAGCGAGCGACTTCCAAACCTTCAACATGCGAGCGAGCGACTTCCAAACCTTCAACATGCGAGCGAGCGAGCGAGTTCCAAACCTTCAACATGCGAGTGAGCGAGCGAGTTCCAAACCTTCAACATGCGAGTGAGCGACTTCCAAACCTTCAACACTACATTTCAGCAGTAGTGCCTTCATCAGTGTTATTGAAACTAAACTGAGTCAAGCAGACTCACATTAACACTACTGAAGGCCTGGTCTAGTCTCTATACTTCTCCCTCAGACCCGCTGTGCTCTATAACCCGTCTCTGCTGTACGTACCTGCGGCGATGCTGCATGCTGGGATGAGTGTGAGGCGGTGATGTCATCATTCTGGGAGGCTGTGGTTTTGTCGTCTGGGTCGCGGGGTCGGAAGCTGCTCAGGGTCACACTAGGCTCCTCCCCCCCAGGCAGGTCCAAACCACTATAATAAATTCCACGGGGGAGCATGGTCCAAACCAACCATTCATAGAAACGTGGGGGGGGGGGGCAGAGAGATGGAGAGACCCAAACACACACACACACACACACACACACACACACAGACTCAGACACAAAGACACAGACAGGCACAATCAATCAATTAGTACAATCACAGTCATGGACTATTGCTTGCACTGAATAAATTCATTCACAAACTGAAAAATCAAAAAAAAAAAAAAATAGAAAACCAAAGTAAAGTTTCTATAAGAGAACAACTATTCTACGTTTTATTAAATAAAATAATTTAAATATGTAATTATAAAAAATAGAAAGCAGATGTATTTTCACAACTTTGGTGCTTATATTAGTAAAATAAATGAACCCAGGAACTCATCTATCAAACCAAGCTGTTAAATCCTCCAGTGTTACTGTTCATAAATATCAACGACTTTCAATAAACAGACGTTATGTGGAAAGAATATCAGAATTATTGACTAAAATCAAAAAAGCATTGGAGTTTTCAATAATAACTATATTTATATGTATATATATATACAAATTGGCTCACTTCATATGTATACAAACCACTAGAAACTATTCCACTTGGATTCCCTTCAATGAAGCCACATGAGTTCCACTGTTAATAACTTTTACTCCTGGGGTACCAGGAGTAACAGGAATGGAAGTATTCAGTCAAACTAATTCAATCCAATAAACGTTTCACCAAACAGCGTCTGGCATCACCCTGAACTGCAACAACACAGTGATGGTCACTCTACCATTCAAACACTCACTCACACTCACACACAGCGACTCACTCTCTCACACACTCACTCACACTCACACACAGCGACTCACTCTCACACACTCACTCACACACACAGCGACTCACTCTCACACACTCACACACAGCGACTCACTCTCTCACACACTCACACACAGCGACTCACTCTCTCACACACTCACACACAGCGACTCACTCTCACACACTCACACACAGCGACTCACTCTCTCACACACTCACACTCACACACAGTGACTCACTCTCTCACAAACTCACACACAGTGACTCACTCTCTCACACACTCACTCACACTAAGCAAGACAGCCTCTTTAAGGGTGTTTAAATTGACACTCCTGTTTTCAGACAGACAGACAGACGGACAGACAAGCTTTAATATATATAGGTGTGTCTTTGAAACTCAGGTGCAGATTAAATAAGTAGCATCACACAGACAGACAGACAGACAGACAGACAGACAGACAGACAGACCACACCAGTATCTCTCCATTCCCCTCTTTCTCCATCCCTCGCTCCCTCTCCACCTCTTTTTAATCATGGGTTAGATGTCCAATCCGATCATGTCTAGCTTGTAAGTCCAATCCATGTCTGTTCAAGTTCTTGTGAAGACGGGGTGCTGTGAGGTCTGTACCCCTCAGAGTTCCACGGGGTGCTGTGAGGTCTGTACCCCTCAGAGTTCCATGCAGCCTCCCTGCTTTTGATCAGTGAGTCTCCAGTTCAGTGGAGTGACAGACAGGCAGACAGACAGACTTGATCCAATTGTATTCCTCTTCCAGTAATGGTGAGGACAGACCCTGTAACACACAAGCCAAGAAACATTGTGTTCATATCACACTGTGCAAAACAGCATGACAGGACTTGCTCTTATTGTATTACTTGTATTGTAACACTTGAAATGTATTTGCTTACGATTGTAAGTCGGCCTGGATAAGGGCGTCTGCTAAGAAATAAATAATAATAATAATAATAATAATAATAATAATACAGACACCATGCTGGGGAGCTGCTGTAGTTCTGTACGGGGTTTATAGTGTTAATTAGTATCTTTATGTGAGCATTGCCAAGCACAAACGAAGACACACACACAAAGGCTATGCAAATACTGTAACCAAAACACTCCTAGTTTTGCATTGCGCTCCCCTCCCTCCCTGCTGTAAAGATGCAAAAATTAAACAAAAATGTTCAACAGAAGAGATGAATTTATAAACCAGAAAGAAAGAACAAGACAGCATGCAAAGAAAGGAGGAGGGAGGGGAGAGAGAGGGAGAGGGAAAAGGAGAGGGGGAGGAAGGGAGGAGAGCGAGAGGGGGCAACCTCTTCATTAGGAACTCCTTTTCCTAATAAAATGGCCACTCCCTGTGTAGCGATGAGACTGGAGCTAATCTACTACACAGGGTGGCCTGCTGTCTGTTTGTCTGTCACTGATACAGTAGCATTGCTGTGCAGTACCGTAGAACATTATCATCACCAGACAGACAGTGAGCTAGCTGCCCGACCCACTGCAGGACTATCAGAACAGAATCAGTCCTGAGAGATAAAAGTGGCTTCATATGAGCAACTGGGTGAGCAAGAGGTCTGTGAAGTGTAGGGCAGAGAGGAGAGGGGAGAGGGGACTGAGAGAGGAAAGAGAGGGGAGAGGAAAGAGGGGAGTGAGAGAGGAGAGAGGGGAGAGGAGAGAGAGGAGGGAGGAGGGATGGGAGAGGAGAGGAAGAGAGAAAAGGGAGGGGAGAGGAGAGGAAGAGAGAAAAGGGAGGGGAGAGGAGAGGGGAGACAGCACAGGAGACAGGGGAATATAGAGGGGAGAGAGGAAGGGGGGAGAGGAAAGGCAAGAGATCAGAGGAGACAGGGGAATGGAGAGGGGAGACAGAGGAGGGAGGGGAGGGGAGAGCAGACGGGAGAGAGAGGAGAGGGGACAGGAGAGGGGAGAGAGCAGAAGAGACAGGGGAATGGAGAGGGGAAAGAGGAGAGAGGGGAGAGGAGAGGGGATAGAGAGGAGAAGGGACAGGAGAGGGGAGAGAGCAGAAGAGACAGGGGAATGGAGAGGGGAGAGAGGAGAGAGGGGACAGGAGACAGGCGAATGGAGAGGGGCGAGAGAGGAGAGACAGCAGAGGAGACAGGGGAATGGAGAGGGGTGAGAGGAGGGAGGGGAGAGGAGAGGAGAGAGCAGAGGAGACAGGGGAATGGAGAGGGGAGAGAGAGGAGAGAGGGGAGAGGAGAGAGGAGGGAGGGGAGAGGAGAGGGGAAGTCTGAGTCTCTGGACACTGACAATGAGAAAGAAACAAAAAAGGAAGTACAAAAATAGCAGGAAATTGGCTATTTCTGTAGAACTCAACTTCCTGTCTCTGTGCGTGTGTTTGTTTAAGAGAGAGAGATAGGGGCGAGGGAGGAGAGGGAGAGATCAAGGGAGAGGAAGGGAGGGAGTAGGTCTGTGTGAGACGGAGAAACAGGGAGAGAAGAGATAGGGACAGGAAAGAACAAAAGATCCTATCTATGCAAACGATCCCTCTATCTCTCTATCTGTATCATGCTAGGATAGGTCACGGAAAAGCTTTAGAAATAAACACTAAATAAATACACACTTAGGATCAAGACTTTCATTTCTGTCACTAAACTTACTTTTGTTACATTACAACTGTTTTCAATAAAAGTAATCTACAAATGAATCGAATAAACTATTACAACACCAATACAACACTAATAATAATAATAATAATAATAATAATAATCTCTTGGTGTACCTGTCTCCTGTTCGGTCGGCAGTTCTGCAACTCGACAGGTGTATTCCCTTTTTTATACAGGTGAGTCTGACTCTCTCAAGGCAGGTGTAACAATCTCAACCAATAGGAAAGCGCAACGTCACTCTACCGACTCTAACTACAGCACGGATGGTGAGCAGGGCTTAGAATGGCGAAAGCATCAGCAGTGACGCTCTGCATTGTTCGAATTCGGTACCCGGACTTTCAATAACAACAAAACGCAAAAACAAACCTTGTATTTTATTTATTAGTGTGTTATTTTACACGTGTGTTCACGTGTATTTACAGTACAGCTACTAGGCGATACTGTACATATACATTCGAGTGTGTGTGTGCGTGTGCGTGTGCGTGTGCGTGTGGAGCCGTACAGCAGTACATTAACTAATCGAGGTCTAACTAGCCGCCGGTATCAATAAAGCACCCGTGATGAGACCAGCTATGCGTGTACACACACGCACACGCACACACACACACACACACACGCACATTTTTTTTTTTTTAAAGATCCAAAGTAAATGACAGTGACATTACCGTATTCCGTTTAGCTGCCGTGCGAGTCTCTGTGTGTTTGAAATAAAACCAGATCCATGCGCTGCAATACTCCCGTCTCTGCATGCAGGGGTCTTACTTCAACCTTCATGCGCTTCTTAAACGAAAACCAAATCATACATTATGCAGCTTCTTTAGAACTACACATGCGCAGATCCGGGTTCCCCTTCCTTCCTGTGATCTTTAGTGTTTAAGTATTTGTTTGAATCCCTTTTCACAAGACGTCCTTTCCTCGGTCGATAGCAGGCAGGCTACCCAGACAGACTCCGGTAGTACAGTCGTGCGCTACTGTACTGTGCGTCTGTCCGCAGACTCGCTGTCATCAGAATACAGCAGTGACGCGACGTCACTCACACTGACACACACACGCACACACACACACACACACAGCACCTTGTCAGACCCGGCCGGCCGCTGCTTAGCTACAGTATGCTATTATAAGCAGCGACTCAGCTTGACTTCATGCAAAGAAAGCACAAGGATGGCGTGAAAACCCGGAATGGAGTTTTATAGGGTATATTCTTTACCGCTTATCAAGACTCCAGTCCAGTTGTGTGTGTGTGTGTGTGTGTGTGTGTCTATATATATATATATATATATATATATATATATATATATATATATATATATATATATATATATGTATATATATGTATATATATTCAAAACCATAGCTATCAAAGCAATGAAAATGTAACACGACCCTTATAAAAGTTTCTCACAGTAAAAGTACAACATATCAAAATACATGTCAAAGTTATAACCATGAAAAAAAAACTCAAATTACCGTCCAAAATAATGAGGTACACTTGTATAAGGTTATATCCAGATAATATAATAACTAATAAAAAAATAACATTACAATGTATATATATATATATATATATATATATATATATATATATATATATATATATATATATATATATGAAACAAAAACACATCTTCATTGTGAAAAAAAAACTGTCAAGTTATAAAGTGCCCAGCCATTTAAAGTAGAGATATCAAAAACACAAGCCAAGTTTCAAGAAACCATTGGGGCAACCTTGCCCAGCACCAAGCAAACAGACACAACTGTCAAAGAGGTGGGGGCCAAGGTTGCCCCAATGGTTTCATCTAACTTGGCTTGTGTTTCTCACGCTGCTTAGAACAAACATGTCACAGGGGAGTGTCACTCGCACGCTCCTTCTAGTGTCACAACCACCCTCTAAAGACCTGTTACTGAAGGGACAGTGCAGATAAACCTGCCATCAAGTATGGCTCTATTAGTGTTATTGCATTATTATTATTATTATTATTATTATTATTATTATTATTATTATTATTATTATTATTATTATTATTGCTGGTACTGCAGCGCTATATCAAATTCATCTTTGCAAGTAACTCTGTAAACTGGTCAGCGAACACAGCCTGCGCTGACCATACTTCTCGTTCTGGGAATTACAAGCAGCTGGACTCTGATGTATCTCACTATTCATATTCCATACTTAAATACCGCTGTCATGTTAAACGGGGTACTCTAATGTATACGCTTGGAGTTATCGTTGCTGGAGTATCGATGTGGATGTTGGGTACCCCTCTGAAACCCCTTGGCACTCTACCTGCTTGTACTGTATCGTTATCCTTCAAGATTTGCACAATGCATTATTTTTGTAACGCTACTAAAGACTTGCTGTTGTCCCCTTTACTTGAGCCACGGGACCCACTGGCCGCTCAGATAAGGGGCCCGAGACAAAACAATTAGGGCAACCTCCAGATCAAGCAAATAGCACAACTGGAAAACTTGCGTGAAAAACACAAGCCAAGTTAGTAAGGGGGGCAACCTTGACCCCCACCGTGTTCCTCTCGATATAGATATATAATTTGTACTTCTGCATCATTCTTGTTGATCCAGTCCGGGTTTTGCATGTTGCTGTGGGTGATAGCAGCGAGCGACTCTATTGAAGGAAGTGACCAACCTAATATTGTACAATAGCCAGATATCCTGTTGGAAGCTCAGCAGTACCTCACACTCAGGGTACTGTAGCGCTGATGTGTTTAGTGAAGCCATGCTGTAGCCAGCGCTTGTGCTGCAGTGTGCTATACTCAGCAGAACCTCAGAGCTACGCATTGGGAAGTGACTGCATTCAAAATAGCATCAGTGATCGTGTCAATGAATTAATGAATGCGTAGTGTATTAATAAAAAGGTACATCTTTTAACATTAGAAATAATACAAATTTAATAGAAAATAAGACCGCGCTGTTTTAATCTATTGAGATTCACAGCTTTGGTCTAATGATCAATTTTTATGTGTAGCTGTATCAAACACTGTGCTCTAGTCTAGCTGCTATAGCTAGCAATCAAACACTGTGCTCTAGTCTAGCTGCTATAGTCAATCAAACACTGTGCTCTAGTCTAGCTGCTATAGTCAACAATCAAACACTGTGCTCTAGTCTAGCTGCTATAGTCAATCAAACACTGTGCTCTAGTCTAGCTGCTGTAGTCAATCAAACACAGTGCTCTAGTCTAGCTGCTATAGTCAGCAATCACTGTGCTCTAGTCTAGCTGCTAGTCAGCAATCAAACACTGCTCTAGTCTAGCTGCTATAGTCAATCAAACACTGTGCTCTAGTCTAGCTGCTGTAGTCAATCAAACACTGTGCTCTAGTCTAGCTGCTATAGTCAATCAAACACTGTGCTCTAGTCTAGCTGCTATAGTCAATCAAACACTGTGCTCTAGTCTAGCTGCTATAGTCAATCAAACACTGTGCTCTAGTCTAGCTGCTATAGTCAATCAAACACTGTGCTCTAGTCTAGCTGCTATAGTCAATCAAACACTGTGCTCTAGTCTAGCTGCTATAGTCAATCAAACACTGTGCTCTAGTCTAGCTGCTAGTCAGTCAAACACTGTGCTCTAGTCTAGCTGCTATAGTCAATCAAACACTGTGCTCTAGTCTATAGTCACGCTGTGTTTTACAGTAAAAATCAAACACAAAACCATCTTTTACAAAATGTGTTTTATTAGCAAGTAAAGCTTAACAATGTTGACAATTTTTTTTAAATTTCTCAAACAGATTTTTTTTTTCAATTTAAAACTAGCGACAAAAAATAAGCCCACAGTTCTAAATGTGAAGACACCTTTCTGCAGCAGTGTTATTGATTGTAGAGCAGATCTGAAATAGCGTTGAGTCTGTGTGTGTGTCTGTGTGTGCGTGTGTGAGTTCCGTGTGTGTGTCTGTGTGTGCGTGTGTGAGTTCCGAATGGTCTGTCTGTCTGTGTGTCTTTACCACAAGAGTCAGATTCACTGTTAGCTTGTATCAGTGATAAAACGTCTCATATCACAGGAGGTTCAAGTGCACAGATGTCTGGTATTAATGAGAAGACTCTCTTAATAAATAATGAACAGTATGCTGGTTTGCTGCCTTTTAAACCCGGGTGTCTTGATTTGCTGGGAGAGTTCAATATATACATATATGTTTCTTTATACAATACCAGTAGAATTAACATCTTAACAAACAATATCATGTGTACAGATTTTTCTAGGCACGTATTTCTTTCTATAGAAAAACTTACATACACACAATCACACAGGCACACACTCATACACACACACAATCACACAGGCACACACTCATACACACACACAATCACACACACAGGCACACACACACACACACAAACAATCATACGGGCACACACACACACACACAAACACAATCACACAGGCACACACTCATACACACACACAATCACACCCACAGGCACCCACACACACACACAAACAATCATACGGGCACACACACACACACACAAACACAATCACATGGGCACACACACACACACACAAACACAATCACACGGGCACACACACACACACACAAACACAATCACATGGGCACACACACATACATACAGACACGCTGACTAGCACACACACACAGTGCAAAGCTGAACTGCCCAATCCCTATTACCGACACTAAAGCAAATAGCAGGCTTTCTTTCTAAAGAAAAAGAAAAAAACAAACTGAATTCTTCTTCAGCCCAAAACTTCAGAAATGGAACAACTTCAGCCACCTGCGATTCAAATAAGAAAATACACTATTATTATTATTATTATTATTATTATTATTATTATTATTAACTAAAATATGTATGTATTTGTTTTTTAAAAGATTGACTTGGCTAACATTTTAATACAGCGTACAGCGCCACCACTGCTGGTGTTTAAATGCAGTCACTGCAGCTTCAGGTAGAGAATTTACTTTTTTATTTCTTTGATTACATTGCTATGAAAAATAAATTATCGTGAAAAAATATATATTTAAAAAAAACTTTAAAAGTAATAATTATATAACTTTGCACATCATGTTTTTATTTAAAAGACAGCCCTGGGTCCATGAGATAGAAAACAGAGATACACAAAACAAACAAGACGACAGGAACACGTTAGTAATCATTATAGTTTGGAGGTTTCCATTTATTCAGCAAAGGCTCCCATATTTTGCTATTATTCCCAGTCATTCACGTCACAGTAGCTTTCTCATACATTGTCACACAACAAACTGTTAACTCATGCCACCCTGTGGCCAAATACTGCAACTGCAATCTCTTATTTTATTTGAGGTCATCAGCATTCTGTACTATACTATACATAGGGCTTCTGATTTTCGGTTTTAACCAATAAAAACGAATAAAAAACCCCGGATACAAAAAAAATGAAATCGGTTTATGGCCAATAAACACCAGAAAAAATGGTTACTCAATTCACGTTGACTTCACCCCTTTTCCATTAAAAAAAATCAATTAAAAAAATCAATAAATAAATAAATACCTTTCCCAGTACAGTCGGGCAAGGTCCCTCCTTCCTGATTCGTACCGATCATTGATTCGTTCTGAATACTTTAAACCCGTCTCAACTACTGAGAGCACATTTCCATTGGAGACTGCGCTTGCGAGATTTAAAACGAGATTACACTTAGGAATGGAGGCTTGTTCACAGGATTTAAAGCTGTATTACAGTCCTGCACTGACAGCATGGAGCTGCTCACTGATCTGAACCTCTCTCTCAGAGGCTCTGACTCCTGCACTGACAGCATGGAGCTGCTCACTGATCTGAACCTCTCTCTCAGAGGCTCTGACTCCTGCACTGACAGCATTGAGCTGCTCGCTGATCTGAACCTCTCTCTCGGAGGCTCTGCTGCACTGACAGCATGGAGCTGCTCGCTGATCTGAACCTCTCTCTCAGAGGCTCTGACTCCTGCACTGACAGCATGGAGCTGCTCGGTGATCTGAACCTCTCTCTCAGAGGCTCTGACTCCTGCACTGACAGCATGGAGCTGCTCCCTGATCTGAACCTCTCTCTCGGAGGCTCTGACTCCTGCACTGACAGCATGGAGCTGCTCACTGATCTGAACCTCTCTCTCGGAGGCTCTGACTCCTGCACTGACAGCATGGAGCTGCTCACTGATCTGAACCTCTCTCTCGGAGGCTCTGACTCCTGCACTGACAGCATGGAGCTGCTCACTGATCTGAACCTCTCTCTCGGAGGCTCTGACTCCTGCACTGACAGCATGGAGCTGCTCACTGATCTGAACCTCTCTCTCGGAGGCTCTGCTGCACTGACAGCATGGAGCTGCTCACTGATCTGAACCTCTCTCTCGGAGGCTCTGCTGCACTGACAGCATGGAGCTGCTCACTGATCTGAACCTCTCTCTCGGAGGCTCTGCTGCACTGACAGCATGGAGCTGCTCACTGATCTGAACCTCTCTCTCGGAGGCTCTGCTGCACTGACAGCATGGAGCTGCTCACTGATCTGAACCTCTCTCTCGGAGGCTCTGACTCCTGCACTTACAGCATGGAGCTGCTCACTGATCTGAACCTCTCTCTCGGAGGCTCTGACTCCTGCACTTACAGCATGGAGCTGCTCACTGATCTGAACCTCTCTCTCGGAGGCTCTGACTCCTGCACTTACAGCATGGAGCTGCTCACTGATCTGAACCTCTCTCTCGGAGGCTCTGACTCCTGCACTGACACCATGGAGCTGCTCACTGATCTGAACCTCTCTCTCGGAGGCTCTGACTCCTGCACTGACAGCATGGAGCTGCTCACTGATCTTACCAGGACACTCTGCTGCACAGGGGAAGACACTCCGACTCACTCTGCCTTCTGCTGAGAAAGAGTGAGAGAGTTAGAGAACTGAGTGAGTGAGAGAGCAAGAGTGTGTGTGTGAGAGAGAATTGAGTTAGAGTGAGGTTAAAAGTGAATGAGAAAGTATGTGTGTCTCTGTGTGTGTGAGTGTGTGAGTGTGTGTCTGTGTCTCAGCGTGTGTCTGTGTCTCAGTCTGTCTCAGTGTGTGTGTGTCTGTGTCTCAGTCTGTCTCAGTGTGTGTGTGTGTGTGTTTGTCTCAGTGTGTCTGTGTCTCAGTCTGCCTCAGTGTGTGTGTGTCTGTGTCTCAGTCTGTCTCAGTGTGTGTGTGTCTGTGTCTCAGTCTGTCTCAGTGTGTGTGTGTCTGTGTCTCAGTCTGTCTCAGTGTGTGTGTGTGTGTGTTTGTCTCAGTGTGTGTCTGTGTCTCAGTCTGTCTCAGTGTGTGTGTGTGTCTGTGCCTCAGTGTGTGTGTGTGTCTCAGTCTGTCTCAGTGTGTGTGTCTGTGCTTGTGGCAGTGTGTGCAGATTGATTAATATTCTCAGATAAACACACTCACCTTGTCTATTTCAACTGCAGGACAAGCTGTGGAGAAAAAAGAAGAACATGAATGAATGAATGAATTCAGCATTATTTTAGAGTATGGGTCCTGGGTAATAATGGTAATAATAATAATAATAATAATAATAATAATAATAATAATAATAATACAGTGCACTCTGTTTATAAGAATCACATCTGTTCCAGATGATTTGATTCTTATAAGCGTTTGATTCTTGAAAGCGGACGGATATGATTACTTTTAGCAAAAGTGCCTCCGCGCATCAGCAGTTTAAATACAGTATACAAAAAAATCAATGATGCTCAAACACTGAGGACAACACATCAAAACAATCAAGTCCTCGTGGGGAAGCAGCTTGTTACACGACCACGATTCTGTTTACTCAAGGATACATGATCCTATTTTACTACAGTATACTTGAGAAGCAATCGTCTTGTGAGGGTGCCTAGTTTAACTGCTGTGCCATGTTACATGTAATGGCCTTTCAATTAAAATGACATCACAGTACAGTATTTTACTGTCAGCAGTACCACTGCATTTAAGCATCTGTGGCTCACTTATTTTCAGTTGCTATGCAAACCTCTGCAATCTCCCTCCTCCTCCTCCTCCTCCTCCTCCTCCTCCTCCTCCTCCTCACCACACCCTCCCTCTCACTCTACATGCATATCACACACTGCTGTACTCAGTATGTATTCAATGAATGTGTATTCACTTTATTGAAACAAATGTTCACTAAGAGAACGAAAAAAAACACACCTGCACAATGCAGTGGTGCAGTCACTGATTACAAACTGTCCAGTGCTCCCTGGATCATTGCACGATCCACAACCTGTAGACCTCGATGGAGGAGGTTCAGATCATCGAAGCCCCTGTACAGTAGGCCATTCCTCAAAGTTTTCATCGCATCCTTCATTTGGTTCAAGGATGGGACGATTGTGTCTGTCTTTTTCCTGCCATGTCGACTCACATCTAAACTGCATGACTTAGTTTTTTTCTACTGGGAGTCGCTGCGGAGCAGGGATTATACTGGATACACGCTGCGTGTCTAATCACACGAGATGTGAGCAAATTCAAAAACAGCTTTATTGGCTGTACACGTCA
The DNA here is from genome assembly GCF_902713425.1 of Acipenser ruthenus. Classification (NCBI taxonomy): domain Eukaryota; kingdom Metazoa; phylum Chordata; class Actinopteri; order Acipenseriformes; family Acipenseridae; genus Acipenser; species Acipenser ruthenus. The sequence continues at coordinate 8,835,762 of NC_081229.1, forward strand.
TTGTTCTTGATATAGTACTGTATTACATGTTTACCCTGAAATGATTCTTGTAAGCGGATTGCTTGATTCTTACAAGCACAGTATTTTAGCATGGTTGGTATAGGAATGATTTGGTCCCAGTGGTTTTGATCACTGTATGCGGTTGATTCTTATATCAGTGATTGTTATAAACGGAGTGCAGTGTAATGGTAATAATATCAGTGCAGATGTGCCGTACCTTTAACACAGAACAGCCAGCTCCCCAGCTTCAGGAGCCCGTACAGAAGAAACGCTACAACAAACAAACCGATCGCATCCTCAATAGAGGGGCCCGACGCACCTGAGGGGGTAGAGAGAGGGACACACCATTTGTATGTGTCACTGTGTGGGTCTCAGTGTGTGTGTGTGTGTGTGTCTGTGTCTCTGTATGCGTGTCTCAGTATGTGTGTCTGTGTCTCCACATCTCTGTCTCAGTGTGTGTGTGTCTGTGACTCCATGTCAGTGTGTCTCAGTATCACTCAGTGTGTGTTCTCAGAGTATGTGTCTCAGTGTGTGTGTCTCAGTGTGTGTGTGTGTGTGTGTGTCTCGGTATGTCTCAGTGTCTCAGTGTGTGTGTCTCAGAGTGTGTGTGTCTCAGTGTCTGTGTATGTGTGTGTGTGTCTCAGTGTGTGTGTGTATCAGTGTGTGTGTGCGTTTCAGTGTCTGTGTGTGTCTCAGTGTGTGTGTGTCTTGGTTTGTGTGTGACTCAGTGTGTGTGTGTATCAGTGTGTGTGTGCGTTTCAGTGTCTGTGTGTGTCTCAGTGTGTGTGTGTCTCGGTATGTCTCAGTGTCTCAGTGTGTGTGTCTCAGTGTGTGTGTGTCTCGGTATGTCTCAGTGTCTCAGTGTGTGTGTATATGTGTGTGTGTGTGTCTCGGTGTGTCTCAGTGTCTCAGCTTGTTACCTGCGATGTGCAGGGTCACTGTCTTCCTGTAGCTGGCCCCCAGGTGAGTCGCTATGCAGGAGTACTGGCCCTGGTGGTCCCCTGACTCCGGGGTGACTCTCAGGAAGCTGGTCTGGGTGTAGGTCCCGTCGGGGTTCTGGGTGTGTCCGGAGAGCTGAGCCTCCGGGAGGTAGCGCACCCCGGCGCCCCCTGCAGGCCTCCACAGCCACTGCACCCCCACATCCAAGGGGTAGAACCCCGACATCTCACAGGACAGCTGGACCGGGCGGCCGGGGGGGGACCAGAGAGGGGAGGGGAAGAGGGAGAGGCGTGGGGGCTCTGCCAGGGGAGACAGGAGAGGCTTTTACAGAGTGAGCGGCTTCCAAAGTCATTTTATAATCATCCACTGTCCTCGTCCATGACTTCAAAACACTCCATCACAATTCTGAGCAGGTGAAACCAGAAGAAAGTGCCACCAATAGACAGGCAATGCAGACCAGATCAGCCAGTCTCTATATCAGTGAGAGACAACAGACAGGCAATGCAGACTAGATAGGCCAGCATCTGCATGTCAGTAAGAAACAGAGCCCTCCAGGGCACAGCTACTGCCCTGCCAGCAAAACTAAAGCAGACCTGATCTGAAGTGGCGCTGCCTGTGAGCAGATACAGGTGAGATATCTACCCATGACCTCCAGCTCCATTACTATCTGTACCAGTATACATGGCTGGCAGACAGACAGTACTGATACAGGTGTGCAGACGTGTATTACAGGTGAGATACTTACCTATGACCTCCAGCTCCATTGCTACCTGTGCCAGGATGTAGGGCAGGTACACAGTGCAGATGTATGTGCCCCCATGGTGCACGTCTACATTGTGCAGCAGCAGTGATGCGTTTCCTGTCTGGTGCAGCGCCTCTAAGTCCATGCTCGCCTCTTCCTGCTGGGCGCTGCGCTCCTCCAGTCTGTCTGTCTGTCCGTTGTACGCATAGACCAGCCGGCCCTCCCCACGGAACTGGTACCGCCACTCCACCGCAAACCCAGAACCAGGCTCCTGCCAGCCCGGCAGCACCGAGAACCCACAGTCCAGACGAGCCGCCCGCCCGAGACGAGAGCGCAGGACCGGGGTGTGAGAGAACACACTGAGAACCGCTGAGAGAGAGGAGAGAGAGGAGAACACACTGAGAACCGCTGAGAGAGAGGAGAGAGAGAACACAGTGAGAACCACTGAGAGAGAGGAGAGAGAGGAGAACACACTGAGAGAGAGGAGAACACACTGAGAACCGCTGAGAGAGAGGAGAGAGAGGAGAACACACTGAGAACCACTGAGAGAGAGGAGAGAGAGGAGAACACACTGAGAGAGAGAGAGAGAACACACTGAGAGAGAGAGAACACACTGAGAACCGCTGAGAGAGAGAACACACTGAGAACCGCTGAGAGAGAGGAGAGAGGAGAAACACACTGAGAACCACAGAGAGAGAGAACACACTGAGAGAGAGAGGAGAACACACTGAGAGAGAGAGAGAACACACTGAAAACCGCTGAGAGACAGGAGAGAACACACTGAGAACCGCTGAGAGAGAGGAGAGAGGAGAACACACTGAGAACCGCTGAGAGAGAGGAGAGAGAGAACACACTGAGAACTGCTGAGAGAGAGGAGAGAGAGAACACAGTGAGAGGAGAACCCAGTGAGAGAGGAGAGATAGAGAGGAGAACCCACAGAGAGGAGAGAGAGAACACAGTGAGAGAGAGAACACAGAGAGAGGAGACAGAGAAAACACTGAGAGGAGAGAGAGAACACGCTGAGAGGATAGAGGAGAGAGAACAGTGAGAGAGGATAGAGAGGAGAACACATAGAGAGAGGAGAACACAGTGAGAGAGGAGAGCAAGGAGACAGAACAGAGAGAGAGAAGAGAGAGAAAACAGAAAGCAGAGGGAACACACACAGAGGAGAGAGGAAAGAGCACACAGAGAGGAGAGAGGAAAGAGCACACAGAGAGAGAACACACTGAGAGAGAGAGAGGAGAGAGAGGAGAACACACTGAGAGAGAGCGAACACACTGAGAGAGAGGATAACCCATAAAGAGAGGAGAGAGAGTGAGACACTGTGACCTCATCATGGTTACCTGTGGCCTGCCCGGTTGCCGTGGGAACCCTCAAGATGCTGGACACACCTATGTCCCCTTTGTGGGCGGTGATGGAGGTGGAGAGCCAATCAGCTCCCAGGCGGGCTGGGCTGACCCCGCCGCTGGTCAGAGAGAGGCTCCAGTCCACATGGGCGGGCTGAGGAGTGAAGGGGTTAATCTCACACTGCGGCTTCTCCACAGCGCCCTCTACCGTCAGCAGAGAGGAACTGCACAGGGGCCCGGCCGGGTCTGAGAGAGAGAGAGAGAGAGAAAGAGGGGTGGGGGGGTTAAAAATAGAGAAATCGTGAGAGAGAGAGAGAGAGAGAGAGAGAGAGAGAGAGAGAGAGAGAGAGAGAGAGAGAGAAACTGACCCTTATAACAGTTTCCCACAGTAAAAACACAGTAAAGTGTAATAAAGCACAGTGAAAGCACAGTAAAGCATAGGTAAGCATTGTAAAGCACAGAGAGGCATGGTAAAGCACATTAAAAAACAAACCATGTTGTAGGGAGTCAGTGTTACCTGTGCAGGTGTCTCAGTGTACAGTAGTAACAGGTTGATGTAGAGTAGGGAGTCAGTGTTACCTGTGCAGGTGTCTCAATGCACAGTAGATACAGGTTGATGTAGAGTAGAGAGTCAGTGTTACCTGTGCAGGTGTCTCAGTGTACAGTAGTTACAGGTTGATGTAGAGAGTCAGTGTTACCTGTGCAGGTGTCTCAGTGTACAGTAGTTACAGGTTGATGTAGAGTAGGGAGTCAGTGTTACCTGTGCAGGTGTCTCAGTGTACAGTAGTTACAGGTTGATGTAGAGAGTCAGTGTTACCTGTGCAGGTGTCTCAGTGTACAGTAGTTACAGGTTGATGTAGAGTAGGGAGTCAGTGTTACCTGTGCAGGTGTCTCAGTGTACTGTAGTTACAGGTTGATGTAGAGAGTCAGTGTTACCTGTGCAGGTGTCTCAGTGTACAGTAGTTACAGGTTGATGTAGAGAGTCAGTGTTACCTGTGCAGGTGTCTCAGTGTACAGTAGTTACAGGTTGATGTAGAGAGTCAGTGTTACCTGTGCAGGTGTCTCAGTGTACAGTAGTTACAGGTTGATGTAGGGAGTCAGTGTTACCTGTGCAGGTGTCTCAGTGTACTGTAGTTACAGGTTGATGTAGAGAGTCAGTGTTACCTGTGCAGGTGTGTGGCTGTTCAATGTCCTGTAGGGAGTCTCATGTCTCTGTACAGTGGGTGAGTGTCTCTGTGTTACCTGTATACAGGTGTGTGGATTCCTGTGTATTGTTACCTGTACTCAGGTGTGTCAGTGCAGTGCACTTACCTGAGACGTGGTAGACCCTCTTGGGGTCGATGTCAACGGGGTGGTTCTGCTCCGGCCCGGTCTGGTCGGCGCTGGTTCTGATGTACAGGAGGGATTTCTCCTGCGTCATGGCGGAGGGGAAGCTGCCCGGCTTTTCCTTCACATACCAGCAGTCAAGCACGGGGCACACGCTGAGAACAGGAGGGGCTGGGGGGAGAGAGGGGAGAGGGGTAGGAAGAGAGTGAGGGAGGGAGAAGAGGAGGGAGAGAGGTGGTGGAGAGGGTGAGGGAGGGAGTAGAGGTGGGAGGGGTAGGGGAGAGGGTGAGGGTGGGAGTTGAGGTGGTAGAGGGGTAGGGGAGAGGGAGGGAGTAGAGGTGGGAGAGGGGTAGGGGAGAGGGTGAGGGAGGGAGTAGAGGTGGGAGAAGGGTAGGGGAGAGGGTGAGGGAGGGAGTAGAGGTGGGAGAGGGGTGGTGGAGAGGGTGAGGGAGGGAGTAGAGGAGGGAGAGGGGTAGGGGAGAGGGTGAGGGAGGGAGTAGAGGAGGGAGAGGGGTAGGGGAGAGGGTGAGGGAGGGAGTAGAGGAGGGAGAGGGGTAGGGGAGAGGGTGAGGGAGGGAGTAGAGGAGGGAGAGGGGTAGGGGAGAGGGTGAGGGAGGGAGTAGAGGAGGGAGAGGGGTAGGGGAGAGGGTGAGGGAGGGAGTAGAGGTGGGAGAGGGGTAGGGGAGAGGGTGAGGGAGGGAGTAGAGGTGGGAGAGGGGTAGGGGAGAGGGTGAGGGAGGGAGTAGAGGTGGGAGAGGGGTGGTGGAGAGGGTGAGGGAGGGAGTAGAGGAGGGAGAGGGGTAGGGGAGAGGGTGAGGGAGGGAGTAGAGGAGGGAGAGGGGTAGGGGAGAGGGTGAGGGAGGGAGTAGAGGAGGGAGAGGGGTAGGGGAGAGGGTGAGGGAGGGAGTAGAGGAGGGAGAGGGGTAGGGGAGAGGGTGAGGGAGGGAGTAGAGGAGGGAGAGGGGTAGGGGAGAGGGTGAGGGAGGGAGTAGAGGAGGGAGAGGGGTAGGGGAGAGGGTGAGGGAGGGAGTTGAGGAGGGAGAGGGGTAGGGGAGAGGGTGAGGGAGGGAGTAGAGGAGGGAGAGGGGTATGGGAGAGGGTGAGGGAGGGAGTAGAGGAGGGAGAGGGGTAGGGGAGAGGGTGAGGGAGGGAGTAGAGGTGGGAGAGGGGTAGGGGAGAGGGTGAGGGAGGGAGTAGAGGAGGGAGAGGGGTAGGGGAGAGGGTGAGGGAGTAGAGGAGGGAGAGGGGTAGGGGAGAGGGTGAGGGAGGGAGTAGAGGTGGTAGAGGGGTATTGGAGAGGGTGAGGGAGGGAGTCGAGGTGGGAGAGGGGTAGGGGAGAGGGTGAGGGAGTAGAGGAGGGAGAGGGGTAGGGGAGAGGGTGAGGGAGGGAGTAGAGGAGGGAGAGGGGTAGGGGAGAGGGTGAGGGAGTAGAGGAGGGAGAGGGGTAGGGGAGAGGGTGAGGGAGCGAGTAGAGGTGGGAGAGTGGTAGGGGAGAGGGTGAGGGAGTAGAGGTGGGAGAGGGGTAGGGGAGAGGGTGAGGGAGGGAGTAGAGGTGGGAGAGGGGTAGGGGAGAGGGTGAGGGAGGGAGTAGAGGTGGGAGAGGGGTAGGGGAGAGGGTGAGGGAGGGAGTAGAGGTGGGAGAGGGGTAGGGGAGAGGGTGAGGGAGGGAGTAGAGGTGGGAGAGGGGTGGTGGAGAGGGTGAGGGAGGGAGTAGAGGAGGGAGAGGGGTAGGGGAGAGGGTGAGGGAGGGAGTAGAGGAGGGAGAGGGGTAGGGGAGAGGGTGAGGGAGGGAGTAGAGGTGGGAGAGGGGTAGGGGAGAGGGTGAGGGAGGGAGTAGAGGTGGGAGAGGGGTAGGGGAGAGGGTGAGGGAGGGAGTAGAGGAGGGAGAGGGGTAGGGGAGAGGGTGAGGGAGGGAGTTGAGGAGGGAGAGGGGTAGGGGAGAGGGTGAGGGAGTAGAGGAGGGAGAGGGGTAGGGGAGAGGGTGAGGGAGCGAGTAGAGGTGGGAGAGTGGTAGGGGAGAGGGTGAGGGAGTAGAGGTGGGAGAGGGGTAGGGGAGAGGGTGAGGGAGGGAGTAGAGGTGGGAGAGGGGTAGGGGAGAGGGTGAGGGAGGGAGTAGAGGTGGGAGAGGGGTAGGGGAGAGGGTGAGGGAGGGAGTAGAGGTGGGAGAGGGGTAGGGGAGAGGGTGAGGGAGGGAGTAGAGGTGGGAGAGGGGTGGTGGAGAGGGTGAGGGAGGGAGTAGAGGAGGGAGAGGGGTAGGGGAGAGGGTGAGGGAGGGAGTAGAGGTGGGAGAGGGGTAGGGGAGAGGGTGAGGGAGGGAGTAGAGGTGGGAGAGGGGTAGGGGAGAGGGTGAGGGAGGGAGTAGAGGTGGGAGAGGGGTAGGGGAGAGGGTGAGGGAGGGAGTAGAGGTGGGAGAGGGGTAGGGGAGAGGGTGAGGGAGGGAGTAGAGGTGGGAGAGGGGTAGGGGAGAGGGTGAGGGAGGGAGTAGAGGAGGGAGAGGGGTAGGGGAGAGGGTGAGGGAGTAGAGGTGGGAGAGGGGTAGGGGAGAGGGTGAGGGAGTAGAGGTGGGAGAGGGGTAGGGGAGAGGGTGAGGGAGGGAGTAGAGGAGGGAGAGGGGTAGGGGAGAGGGTGAGGGAGGGAGTAGAGGAGGGAGAGGGGTAGGGGAGAGGGTGAGGGAGGGAGTAGAGGTGGTAGAGGGGTAGGGGAGAGGGTGAGGGAGGGAGTTGAGGTGGGAGAGGGGTAGGGGAGAGGGTGAGGGAGGAGGGAGAGTTAGTGTTAGACACATCATTGGTCCAAACAGACACCTCCACACACCCCCAGTCCGACTCTCTCAATAATCTGTGCTGAAGACATGTCAAAACCAAATGTCATCACATCTCGATAAGAGGCTCTCTAATGCATTTACACAAGAGTGAAGTGTGACTGACTGACAGACACAGAGGCCTGTATTCATCAAGCGTTTTCCGCAGATTCGCTGCTTCCGACACTTTTTCTAAATGGAATAAAATACAAAGTTAAAATGCAGTAAGTCACAGCGCACATGGTTTATTTTATAGATGCTGTGTATGAGCAAATCATTCTTGATACATTTTACGTCTGGTGTGGGCGTGTGTAGCCTGTCCTGGGCCAGAGCCTCGATCGATCGCTGGAGATGCCCCCCCCCCCCCCGAGTGATCACCTCTCTAGGGGGGAAAGTCCAGCACTTCCGAAAGTAAAAATAAAAACTCGAGGAGGGGGGGGGGCTGACTGTATAACCTGTATAAAAAAACATGTCTTCAAACACGAACAAGGAGGACCTGCTGGTGTCGGCGCTGCAGAGTCGCGCACACAGGAAGCGCTGCGAAATCGAAAGTAAAAACTACAAATACACAAAACAAACCGACATTTTGTTTCCCTTAAGCTACGCGTTCACAAAAAACACACAAATATATATATAAAATAAACACAAATATATATATAAAATAAACTTGGTCCAGCTTTGTCGACCCCAAACTTCGTGTGCATTTCTAAAGCAACAGACTAGAAATAAAGACTACAGTTAACGCTATAATTATTTTTAATTTATTATTATTATTTTATGTTAAATGCAAACAGTATCAAACTAAAGCACGTTCTTGTCATGTTTTATCAAGTCGTGCCTTTCAAACCTTGTCGATCTCGACACCGAATATCTTTAATAATAATACTAATATTGAAATATGTTATAAATATTTCGAAATGTTCACTTACCCATATAGCTGCTGCATATCAGCGCAATAAAGGCCAGTTTGCAAACAGTGGAGATCTCTGGCATTGTGCAGAGCCTGGGTTTGCGAGGGGCTGTGATGAGAGAGAGAGAGAGAGAGCGAACACTGTTCTGCCGCAGACCCAGTCTGGTTTTCCCCGCTGAGTCCAAAGCAACCGATAACACACGTATACTGGGTTAGTTTCACTTTCTCTGGTACTACGCGCATGTGTCTCTGTGCTTATCTTACACGGGGCAGGTGCAGTGTCTAATGCATTTTTAATTTTTATTCATATGTATGGAAATTGTTCATTTTCTGTAGAGCGGTACAGTGTCTATAAGCCGCAGAGCGACACCTTCTAGATTCACAGCGCGATGCTACAATTACAAAGCGCCTCAGGCTTTATTTAAAAAGCAACGTCTATCGCTTTATAACATCAATTAAAACAAAACCCAAAATGTCAACAGTAAAAAACTAAAGATAGCTACATGTGACCAAGTTGTTGCGCTAATTACTATTTGTAAGAAAATGAACTTGATATAAAAGTTTGATATTTAAGTGTGTTGTTTTTAAGGCGGTTTTAAATTAGTTTTAACGATGTATCCCGAAGTTTCTCGAGGCTTGCTTCGTCTTTACGCCTCCGCGCAGCCCTCCCCTAGCTCTACCCGGACGGCCGAAGCTTGTCGAAGCATAACCAAAGTCAAAACAAAGATTCGGCATTCTCCGTCGCGGTTTCCGAGACTTGCCGAAAAAGAATACTTCAGCGCTTGTTCTAGCCGAAGTTGTCCGGAAAAAAAAAAAAAAAAAAGTTTACAGAGAGAATTTGCAAACTGCTGAGCTGGATTGAGCCACGTCACTACTCCAGCGAGACAGAGCAGCGAACTACCGGGGCAGGAGTTAGGACACCGGGCGGAGAAATGAACCGATAAACACACCGAGCCAGCTGCAAGGACAGAGACGACAGCGCGACACGTCTTTTCTGTTTTTATTACACGCGTATAACGAGTAATTACTAACAATTATCGACATGACTACTCTCACTATGATAGCACGAATCCAGGACGGACTGCTGCTCGCCGCCTCCATGCAAGAGAGCGAACAGGTAATGTGAGCCACAGTACTCTCTATAATAATAATAATAATAATAATAATAATAATAATAATAATTATAATAATAATAATAATAATAATAATAATAATATATTGCATTATTAGTTTTAATCAGCACTTTGTAGTCGCAAAGCGCCGGGCTCTGTGTTTCAAAGGTCAGCGGTACCTGACACTTGTGTGAGTTTATATCAGCGATATTTAAAACTCTGTATGCTTCTCGTTTGAGTTCCTGTCCCCATGCAAAGCAGCGCTGAGACTGTGATGATGTCATCATGCTTAGTATGAGGTAATGTATTTGTATTTGCCCTGAGGGGCAGAGAGATTATGACACTGTAAGCTTTTTCGACATTTCAAGAGCTAAAGGAGAATGTGAGGGTGAAACCATTAGTGTCTGATCCACATTGCAGCGCAGTTTGATCCATTCCTGACACACTGTGGCTAATCAAGCTCTTTACAAAACCTGGAGTGGGAGCAGCTGCTATTCAATATGAGTCTCATTTCCATCCCTGTATAGGATATTAAACAGGAGAGAGAGACCCGCACTGTAGCAGGGATTGGAATAAGACATCCATTGCATAGCAGTGTGATCCATTCCTGGTTTTACTAAGAGTTTAACACTAGAAGGACCGGAGATAGACTCATACTTATATATAATCAGCACAGATAATGCACATCTCCACGTCGCCTTTCTGCACAGGGCACAGCTGTCCGAAGTTTGATTTTTATCACACTTGCCAACCTGGCATTGGCGTCTCTTGCGGCTCTCAGTGGGGTTGCCAGCTTCAGCTGTGGGCACACTCTTGGCAGTCTCCCTCTGTTCCAAATGCTTCTTTATTATTTATTTCATAGCAGACGCCCTTATCCAGGGCGACTTACAATCGTAAGCAAATACATTTCAAGTGTTACAATACAAGTAATACAATAAGAGCAAGAAATACAATAACTTTTGTTCAAGTGTGACAAACCACTATTCAATAATACAGCAGATAATAGTGATAGTTACATCAGGGTATGATTAAATAGTGATAGTTACATCAGGATGTGATTAAATACAAAATACTACAGGTTAAACACTTGGCAGATTACAGTATTCTGAAGTACAGGATTAAATGCAGTAAAATAGGGGGCAGATAAGAGCAAAATAAAGCACATTTACATGAAGGGTGATAGTGTCCCAGGATACAAACAGAGGAGTTCTACAGGTGCTGTTTGAAGAGGTGAGTCTTAAGGAGCTGCCAGAATGTGGTCAGGGACTGGGCAGTCCTGACATCTGTAGGAAGGTCATTCCACCACTGCGGAGCAAGGGTGGAGAAGGAGCGGGCTCTGGAGGCAGGGGAGCGTAGCGGAGGTAGAGCCAGTCTTCTAGTGCAGGCGGAGCGGAGAGGTCGAGTGGGGGTGTAGGGAGAGATGAGGGTCTGGAGGTAGCTGGGTGCAGTCTGGTCAAGGCATCTGTAGGCTAGTACAAGAGTCTTGAACTGGATGCGAGCGGTGATCGGGAGCCAGTGGAGCGAGCGGAGTAGTGGAGTAGCGTGGGCGAAGCAAGGCAGAGAGAACACCAGGTGGGCAGCAGAATTCTGGATGAGCTGGAGCGGACGGGTGGCAGACGCAAGGAATATATTTTACAGTTAGCACAGGAACTTTTGTAAAACATATTCTCTCCTTGGTAAACTCTTCTCTGTGCATTCTTTGTAAAGTACCCTGGAGTTCATGGCTGCTAGGTCCAATGCATTGTAAAACACCTGAACAGACCACCGTCGGGAGCCAGCTTTCACAGAATACTTCCGTGCCATCCGATCCAAAACATCAACTCCATATTTTGTTGCGTTGTAAAACTCCACGGTCTCTGGTATTTATTTTCACTAGTCCCGATGCTAATTGACCGACCAAAACAGCACAGCTGGCAAGCAGGTAGTAAACCCTGGAGTGGGTGAAGCTGCTATGCGACGGGAGTCTTATTTCCACCCCTGTTTTAACCCCCTCTCTTGCTTGCTGTGTATGTGATGTATTTGTATGCCTTTATTTTCTCTCTGCTGTCTCTCTGCAGACAGTAATTCTTGACGCCTCTGAGAAGTGGGGTCTGCAGTTCAGAAAGAAGGATCACTGCTCACCCTGTCCGATTTATTTGCACAAAAAAAAACAAAAAACCGTACAAAAGTATTAAACTCGAGTTCTGGGGCTCGATTCTCAAAGCGTTAACTTCTGGGTATTTTTTTTAGGCTGTTTTTATTAATGAAATCAAGTTTGATTTTCCTGAAACTGTTCTTCACTGTTGATAATGAAACCTCCAGTAGTCACAGGAATAGCAAACTTGAAAACACATTCATGAGTCAGCTTGTGAATGAAAGCTTTGTGAATGCAGTCCGCAGCCTGACTCCATACAGAGCTCTGCCATTGCATTGACACAGGGACCCCCCTCCCTGCTCCAGGACGACACTGCTGAGATGTGTCACTGCTTGACTTCACTTTAGACATTCAGAGCATTTCACAGCCCTGGGGAATCCATCTGTATCACATCCAAGTACGTTTGCTACATTCTTCCAGAGTTTCGTTTCAGTAAAGCTGCAGACGGACTGACAGACTGAGACCCGCAATCCTGTCAGATGGATATCATCCCTTCCTAGTGTATGTTCTTTCACCCTGCGCTGTGCATTGTATCAGAGAGCCTTGTTGACGGTCCAGTTTGTTGTCGTCCTCAGTCGGGTCGGAACCTGCAGGAGTATCAGAACCAGGCCAAGCAGCTCTTCAGGAAGCTGAACGAGAACTCGCCCCCCCGCTGCTCGCTGGAGACCGGGCCAATGGTGTTCCAGTAAGAGCTCCCAGTGTGTGTGTGCGTGTGTGTGTGTGTGTGTGTGTGTGTGTGTGTGTGTGTCAGCTTGCTGCTCTGTGTCAGTCTGTGTGTGTGTGCGTCTCTGTCTGTGTGTGTGTGTGCGTCTCTGTCTTTGTGTGTGTGTCAGCTTGCTGCTCTGTGTCTGTGTGTGTGTGCGTCTCTGTGTGTGTGTGTCAGCTTGCTACTCTGTCTGTGTGTGTGTGTGTGTCAGCTTGCTTCTCTGTCAGTCTGTGTGTGTGTGCGTCTCTGTCTTTGTGTGTGTGTCAGCTTGCTGCTCTGTGTCTGTGTGTGTGTGTGTCAACTTGCTGCTCTGTGTCAGTCTGTGTGTGTGTGCGTCTCTGTCTTTGTGTGTGTGTGTCAGCTTGCTGCTCTGTGTCTGTGTGTGTGTGTGTCAACTTGCTGCTCTGTGTCAGTCTGTGTGTGTGTGCGTCTCTGTCTTTGTGTGTGTGTGTCAGCTTGCTGCTCTGTGTCTGTGTGTGTGTGCGTCTCTGTCTTTGTGTGTGTGTCAGCTTGCTGCTCTGTGTCTGTGTGTGTGTGCGTTAGCTTGCTGCTCTGTGTCAGTCTGTGTGTGTGTGCGTCTCTGTCTTTGTGTGTGTGTGTCAGCTTGCTGCTCTGTGTCAGTCTGTGTGTGTGTGCGTCTCTGTCTTTGTGTGTGTGTGACAGCTTGCTGCTCTGTGTCTGTGTGTGTGTGCGTCTCTGTCTTTGTGTGTGTGTCAGCTTGCTGCTCTGTGTCTGTGTGTGTGTGTGTTAGCTTGCTGCTCTGTGTCAGTCTGTGTGTGTGTGCGTCTCTGTCTTTGTGTGTGTGTGTCAGCTTGCTGCTCTGTGTCTGTGTGTGTGTGTGTCAGCTTGCTGCTCTGTGTCAGTCTGTGTGTGTGTGCGTCTCTGTCTTTGTGTGTGTGTGTCAGCTTGCTGCTCTGTGTCTGTGTGTGTGTGCGTCTCTGTCTTTGTGTGTGTGTCAGCTTGCTGCTCTGTGTCTGTGTGTGTGTGTGTTAGCTTGCTGCTCTGTGTCAGTCTGTGTGTGTGTGCGTCTCTGTCTTTGTGTGTGTGTGTCAGCTTGCTGCTCTTTGTCTATGTATGTGTGTGTCAGCTTGCTGCTCTGTGTCTGTGTGTGTGTGCGTCTCTGTCTTTGTGTGTGTGTGTCAGCTTGCTGCTCTGTGTCAGTGTGTGTGTGTGTGTCAGCTTGCTACTCTGTCAGTGTGTGTGTGTGTGTGTGTCAGTGTCTGTCTCCATTGCTGTGTGTCAGTCTGTGTGTGTGTGCATCTCTGTCTTTGTGTGTGTGTGTCAGCTTGCTGCTCTGTGTCTGTGTGTGTGTGTGTTAGCTTGCTGCTCTGTGTCAGTCTGTGTGTGTGTGCGTCTCTGTCTTTGTGTGTGTCAGCTTGCTGCTGCTCTGTGTCAGTCTGTGTGTGTGTGTGCGTCTCTGTCTGTGTGTGTGTGCGTCTCTGTCTTTGTGTATGTGTCAGCTTGCTGCTCTGTGTCTGTGTGTGTGTGTGTCAGCTTGCTGCTCTGTGTCAGTCTGTTTGTGTGCGTCTCTGTCTGTGTGTGTGTGCGTCTCTGTCTTTGTGTGTGTGTCAGCTTGCTGCTCTGTGTCAGTGTGTGTGTGTGTTAGCTTGCTGCTCTGTCAGTGTGTGTGTGTGTGTGTGTCAGTGTCTGTCTCCATTGCTGTGTGTCAGTCTGTGTGTGTGTGTGTGTGTCAGTGTCTGTCTCCATTGCTGTGTGTCAGTCTGCGTGTGTGTGTGTGTGTCTCTGTGTGTTTAGCTGAATTGCATTCCTGCAATTTTAATTCCTCATATTGAATTGAATTGTGTTCTGCGACTTGCTGATTGTTCAAGGCTGTAATGCTGTCCTCTCTCTCTCTCTCTCTCTGTATCCCAGCATCCTCCTTGCTCAAGGGGTGTGTTACCTGGTGCTGTGTGAGGGCTCCTACTCCAAGAGGCTGGCGTTCTCGTACCTGGAGGAGCTGCAGGCTGAGTTCAGTGAGCTGTACGGCAAGCGGCTGGCATCCGTGTCGAGGCCGTACGCGTTCATAGAGTTCGGTGAGGAGGCATATTCTACTGCTGTGCCAGGGCTATGCTGACACTGTGTGTGTGTGTGTGTGTGTGTGTGTGTGTGTGTGTGTGTGTGCGTCTGTGTGTGTGTGTCTGTGTGTGTGTCTCTCTCTGTGTCTGTGTGTGTCTGTGTGTGTGCGTCTGTGTGTGTGTGTGTGTGTCTGTGTGTGTGTGTCTGTGTGTGTGCGTCTGTGTGTGTGTGTGTGTCTGTGAGTCTGTGTGTGTGTATGTGTCTGTGTGTGTGTGTGTCTCTCTCTGTGTGTGTATGTGTCTCTCTCTCTGTTTCTGTGTGTGTGTGTCTCTGTGTGTCTGCAGGTGTATGTCCCTCTCTGTCTCTGTGTGTCTGTGGGTGTGTGTCTGTCTCTGTCTGTATGTGTGATTCTGTGTGTGTCTTTCTGTGTGTGTCTGTGTGTCTCTGTGTGTGTGTGTCCCTGTGTGTCTGAAGGTGTATGTCTCTCTGTCTCTCTGTGGGTGTCTGTTTGTGTGTGTGTGTGTGTCTCTGTATGTGTGATTCTGTGTGTGTCTTTCTGTGTGTGTGTCTCTCTCTCTGTTTGTGTGTGTGCGTGTGTGTTTGTGTGTGTGTGTGTGTGTGTGTGTGTCTCTGTAGTTTGTTTCAGACATGTGTTAAGAAGCCGTTAGATTTTCTTCTATCTGATTTGATTTCTGTGTTGCAGACACGTTCATTCAGAAGCTGAAGAAGAACTACCAGGACTCGTGGTCTCGCCGGCACCTGAGCTCGGTCAACACAGAGCTGCAAGACGTGCAGAGGATCATGGTGACCAACATCGAGGAGGTGCTGCAGAGAGGAGAGGCGCTGTCAGGTACAGAGACACTGACACTGAGACACACTGACACTGAGACACACTGACACTGACACTGACACTGACACTGACACTGACACTGAGACACACTGACACTGACACTGAGACACACTGACACTGACACTGAGACACACTGACACACACTGACACTGACACTGACACTGACACTGACACTGACACACACTGACACTGACACTGAGACACACTGACACTGACACTGAGACACACTGACACTGAGACACACTGACACTGAGACACACTGACACTGACACTGAGACACACTGACACACACTGACACTGACACTGACACTGACACTGACACTGAGACACACTGACACTGACACTGACACTGACACACACTGACACTGACACTGAGACACACTGACACTGACACTGAGACACACTGACACTGAGACACACTGACACTGACACTGACACTGACACACACTGACACTGACACTGAGACACACTGACACTGACACTGAGACACACTGACACACACTGACACTGACACACACTGACACTGACACTCACTGACACTGACACTGAGACACACTGACACTGACACTGAGACACACTGACACTGACACTGACACACACTGACACTGACACTGACACTGAGACACACTGACACTGACACTGACACACACTGACACTGACACTGACACTGACACTGAGACACACTGACACTGACACTGAGACACACTGACACTGAGACACACTGACACTGACACACACTGACACTGACACTGACACTGACACTGAGACACACTGACACTGACACTGACACTGAGACACACTGACACTGAGACACACTGACACTGACACTGACACTGACACTGACACTGAGACACACTGACACTGACACTGAGACACACTGACACTGACACTGACACTGACACTGACACTGAGACACACTGACACTGACACTGAGACACACTGACACTGACACTGAGACACACTGACATTGACACTGAGACACACTGACACTGATACTGAGACACACTGACACTGATACTGAGACACACTGACCCTGAGACACACACACACAGAGACACACTGGCACAGAGACACACACGCACAGAGACACACTGACACAGAGACACACACGCACAGAGACACACTGACACTGAGACACACACGCACAGACACACTGACCCTGAGACACACACGCACAGACACACTGACCCTGAGACACACACGCACAGAGACACACTGACCCTGAGACACACACACACAGACACACTGACCCTGAGACACACACGCACAGAGACACACTGACCCTGAGACACACACGCACAGAGACACACTGACCCTGAGACACACACGCACAGACACACTGACCCTGAGACACACACGCACAGACACACTGACCCTGAGACACACACGCACAGAGAAACACTGACCCTGAGACACACACGCACAGAGAAACACTGACCCTGAGACACACACGCACAGAGACACACTGACCCTGAGACACACACGCACAGAGACACACTGACCCTGAGACACACGCGCACAGAGACACACTGACACTGAGACACACGCGCACAGAGACACACTGACACTGAGACACACGCGCACAGAGACACACTGACACTGAGACACACGCGCACAGAGACACACTGACACTGAGACACACGCGCACAGAGACACACTGACCCTGAGACACACGCGCACAGAGACACACTGACACTGAGACACACGCGCACAGAGACACACTGACACTGAGACACACGCGCACAGAGACACACTGACACTGAGACACACGCGCACAGAGACACACTGACACTGAGACACACGCGCACAGAGACACACTGGCACTGAGACACACGCGCACAGAGACACACTGACCCTGAGACACACGCGCACAGAGACACACTGACACTGAGACACACGCGCACAGAGACACACTGACACTGAGACACACGCGCACAGAGACACACTGACACTGAGACACACGCGCACAGAGACACACTGACACTGAGACACACGCGCACAGAGACACACTGACACTGAGACACACGCGCACAGAGACACACTGACACTGAGACACACACGCACAGAGACACACTGACACACAGACACTGAGACACACAGACACATTGACACATTGACACAAAGACACACTGATTCACTGACACAGACACTGAGACACAGAGACACTGAGACACAGAGACACACTGACACACTGATACACAGACAAACTGAGACACACACACAGAGACACACTGAGACACAGGCACACTGACACACATGCACAGAGCTGCAGGACGTGCAGAGGATCATGGTCTGCAGAGAGGCGCTGTCAGGTACACACACTGTAAGACACACCATCACAAACACACCCACACACACACACCATCACAAACACACACACACACACACACACCATCACAAACACACACACACCATCACAAACACACACACACACACCATCACAAACACACCCACACACACACACCATCACAAACACCCACACACACCATCACAAACACACACACACACACACATCATCACACACACACACACACACATACCATCACAAACACACACACCATCACATACACTCACAGACTGACACAACCAGCGATAGGTTTGAAAAAGTGTTCTTTAAATATCTCAGGAGTTTCATTTTTGTGAATGCTGGCTTTGTGCAGAACAAGATGTCTCTGCTCTCAGTCTGTATAGTCCAGATACCTCGAGGCCTTGCACTCACCTGTTTACAGACTGTGCAGGGAGGGAATGCTGCTTCTGAACTGGAACAGACTCCCTGAAACCTCAAATAAAGTATCTCTCTCTGTCTCTGTCTGTCTGTCTCTCTGTCTGTCTCTGTTTCAGCGCTGGACTCAAAAGCCAGTAACCTGTCTGCCCTGTCGAAGAAGTACAGGCAGGACGCCAAATACCTGAACACTCGCTCTCTGTACGCCAAGATAGGATTGGCGAGCGCAGTGTGCATGATCATATTCCTGTACGCACGCTTCTGGTGGCTGGTCTGAGCAGACTGAGGCGCTGCAGCCACAGCAGCGTCACATCTCCAGTGCCCCCTTAGCAATCATTCGGAGGGCTTCTGATTGGAGTTACACAGACGCTGTGTGTTTGTAAGCTGTTTTGACTGTGAGTTCAGGAGCTGCTCTTCAGTTCTGGTTGTCTGCCAGACATTTGTAATGGAGGCTTAAGAGTCTAGATATTAGTGAGCGCCCTCTTGTGCACAGCTAGAGAATTGCCAGCAAAACTAAAGGAAATTGATGCAGAGTGGCAGATCTTTTGATGGCGCTGGCTCTTAGTTCTATAAAGACAGATGTTTGCAGCAGACAAGTAGAACTGAAGAACAGCTCCTGAACTTGTAGTCACAGCACCCTTAAACACAGCGTTACCCGTCTCCAAATGCTGCTGCAACTATGTGGTCCAGTGGTTAAAGAAAAGGGCTTGTAACCAGTGTGACCCTGAGCAAGTCACTTAACCTCCTTGTGCTCCGTCTTTCGGGTGAGACGTAGTTGTAAGTGACTCTGCAGCTGATGCATAGTTCACACACCCTAGTCTCTGTAAGTCGTCTTGGATAAAGGCGTCTGCTAAATAAACAAATAATAATAAATAACAGACCTGTCATTTGTCTCTTCATTGTTAACATCCTGACAAATTTTCACACTTATAACTTTGAAGTCTGTTTCAAAGCTCTTTTCACAATGTCCGCTCTAGTGCTCTGATAGTGTCAGGGTTATTGCCCACATTGTCAAACAGGTAACACAGCGATAACGATGCATTTTGTGGTACGGAACAGAAAAACCAGAGCACTTGTGATGTTCTCCCTGGACAGATCTCAAACCCCAGTGCACTGGAGCAGACATTTTGAAAAGAGCTTTGAAACAGACTTTGAAACAGTGTCAAAAGTTGTCAGAAGGTGTATAAGTTATAAGTGTAAAAAGTTAACAATGAAAAGAGAAATTACAGGTACGTTATTTAAACAGTTGTAGCAGCACGTGGTGACGGGTAGCGCTATATTTTTCGGAACCCCGCTACTCCTTAACACAGTCTTATCAAATGGAAATAAAGAACCAGTATTTGGGTGCAATGTGGATCCCTCATTGCAATAACATAGACAGGTAAGGGGACAGTGATTCGATTGAAGAGAATTCAAGTTGATGCTGCTGGTATCGCAAGCAGCAGCACACACTCCTCAAGAACACTTCTCCGCTTCACACACATTTCTTTTTAGTTGGTCTTGAAATCTTCAGGGAGAAGTTGTTTTCATGACTTTGCCCTGCTTTATTTTATCAACCCCACCTCCTCCTTCCTCAGAGAATGCATGCAGGACCAATCATAACCCAGGGTGAACCCATTTAGGACAGCATTCTCTGGAACATAAATATATGAAACTCTTCACACAAACATTTCAAAGTCTTTATCGAGGTGTTCCTGAAATTGATTGTGTAAGATGTATTTTCAGTACTCTTTTTATACCCACTGGACTAAGAAGTGGCCTTATTTATCCTCAGGATTTCAGTCAATCTCATTATTGCAAGAATCAGTGGCAAAGGTTAACCTTTCGTAAGACTGCTGCCTTCTTCAGGGTTTTTTCATAGTGTAATATTGTTAATAGTTTATTTGTCAGACACCAGCATTGCCCTCTGTACAGTACAGCACAGCGAGGCTGTGCCCAGCACACTAGATTACAACTTTATATAGACACCATGGTGGGCAGCTGCTGTAGTTCTGTACAGGGCTTTATATTAGTGTTATATAGTGCGGTCCCGCCAGCATTGCCCTGTGTACAGTACAGCACAGCGAGGCTCTGCCCAGCACACAGCAGGCAATGCCAGCACACTAGATCACACTTTATACAGACACCATGGTGGGTAGCTGCTGTAGTTCTGTACAGGGTTTTACAGCACAGCGAGGCTCTGCCCAGCACACAGCAGGCAATGCCAGTAGAAATGAACAGATTGTAAATCGTGTGATGACAGACAGAATGAGGTTTGGGAGTCTGTTTCAAGTTTAATAACATGCAGAAGTGTATTTAGGAGAACTCTACTCTCTTGCATCAAATAATTCTGCTTAATGGCTTATGAATGACTTAAAGCCACTGTGCGCATTGGAAGAAATGACTGAACATGTTGAAAACATTATTGCTTTGAAACTGGACAGGTACTGTTTAAAATAATATAATAAAGTATTTATGTTTCAGTGTTGCTGCCCTTGTGTGATGTGATTCCAAAGTGTCAAAGGCTCCCTTATACAAGTTTACCACAGTACAGCTCTACAGTAATGCTTTTCTCATGATTATACTATGAATTTACCCTCTTTTAATATGCTTTACCAGACCTCTCTGTGCTTTACAATGCTTCCCTATGCTTTACCAGACCTCTCTGTGCTTTACAATGCTTCCCTGTGCTTTACCAGACCTCTCTGTGCTTTACAATGCTTCCCTATGCTTTACCAGACCTCTCTGTGCTTTACAATGCTTCCCTATGCTTTACCAGACCTCTCTGTGCTTTACAATGCTTCCCTATGCTTTACCAGACCTCTCTGTGCTTTACAATGCTTCCCTATGCTTTACCAGACCTCTCTGTGCTTTACAATGCTTCCATATGCTTCACAATACCTCTCTGTGCTTTACAATGCTTCCCTATGCTTTACCACACCTCTCTGTGCTTTACAATGCTTCCCTATGCTTTACCAGACCTCTCTGTGCTTTACAATGCTTCCCTATGCTTTACCAGACCTCTCTGTGCTTTACAATGCTTCGCTATGCTTTACCAGACCTCTCTGTGCTTTACAATGCTTCCCTAGGCTTTACCAGACCTCTCTGTGCTTTACAATGCTTCCCTATGCTTTACCAGACCTCTCTGTGCTTTACAATGCTTCCTACAGTATGCTTTACCAGACCTCTCTGTGATTACACTGAGATTTAATCTTTGGGATCCATTTAAACTGTAACTTGTGTTATATAAAGAAACACAAGTTTGATTTCTCTGAAAATGTTCTGCCCTGTTAATAAAACCCTCAGTACACCAGAACAGTTTCAGGAATATCATCGTCAGCACAGTGGATAGGAGCCCCTTCTTTCTCAATCTCATGAGTTACAGCACAGTGGATAGGAGCCCCTTCTTTCTCATTCTCATGAGTTACAGCACAGTGGATAGGAGCCCCCTCTCTCAATCTCATGAGTTACAGCACAGTGGATAGGAGCCCCTTCTTTCTCAATCTCATGAGTTACAGCACAGTGGATAGGAGCCCCTTCTTTCTCATTCTCATGAGTTACAGCACAGTGGATAGGAGCCCCTTCTTTCTCAATCTCATGGGTTACAGCACAGTGGATAGGAGCCCCACCTCTCTCAATCTCATGAGTTACAGCAGGGTGGATAGGAGCCCCTTCTTTCTCAATCTCATGAGTTACAGCACAGTGGATAGGAGCCCCTTCTTTTTCAATCTCATGAGTTACAGCACAGTGGATAGGAGCCCCTTCTTTCTCAATCTCATGAGTTACAGCACAGTGGATAGGAGCCCCTTCTTTCTCATTCTCATGAGTTACAGCACAGTGGATAGGAGCCCCCTCTCTCAATCTCATGAGTTACAGCACAGTGGATAGGAGCCCCTTCTTTCTCAATCTCATGAGTTACAGCACAGTGGATAGGAGCCCCTTCTTTCTCAATCTCATGAGTTACAGCACAGTGGATAGGAGCCCCTTCTTTCTCATTCTCATGAGTTACAGCACAGTGGATAGGAGCCCCCTCTCTCAATCTCATGAGTTACAGCACAGTGGATAGGAGCCCCTTCTTTCTCAATCTCATGAGTTACAGCACAGTGGATAGGAGCCCCCTCTCTCAATCTCATGAGTTACAGCACAGTGGATAGGAGCCCCTTCTTTCTCAATCTCATGGTTACAGCACAGTGGATAGGAGCCCCTTCTTTCTCAATCTCATGGTTACAGCACAGTGGATAGGAGCCCCCTCTCTCAATCTCATGAGTTACAGCACAGTGGATAGGAGCCCCTTCTTTCTCAATCTCATGAGTTACAGCACTGTGGATAGGAGCCCCTTCTTTCTCAATCTCATGAGTTACAGCACAGTGGATAGGAGCCCCCTCTCTCAATCTCATGAGTTACAGCACAGTGGATAGGAGCCCCTTCTTTCTCAATCTCATGAGTTACAGCACAGTGGATAGGAGCCCCTTCTTACTCAAGCTCATGAGTTATAGCACAGTGGATAGGAGCCCCTTCTTTCTCATTCTCATGAGTTACAGCACAGTGGATAGGAGCCCCTTCTTTCTCAATCTCATGGGTTACAGCACAGTGGATAGGAGCCCCTTCTTTCTCAATCTCATGGTTACAGCACAGTGGATAGGAGCCCCTTCTTTCTCAATCTCATGAGTTACAGCACAGTGGACAGGAGCCCTTCTTTCTCAATCTCATGGGTTACAGCACAGTGGATAGGAGCCCCCTCTCTCAATCTCATGAGTTACAGCACAGTGGATAGGAGCCCCCTCTCTCAATCTCATGAGTTACAGCACAGTGGATAGGAGCCCCTTCTTTCTCAATCTCATGAGTTACAGCACAGTGGATAGGAGCCCCCTCTCTCAATCTCATGAGTTAAAGCACAGTGGATAGGAGCCCCTTCTTTCTCAATCTCATGAGTTACAGCACAGTGGATAGGAGCCCCTTCTTTCTCAATCTCATGAGTTACAGCACAGTGGATAGGAGCCCCTTCTTTCTCAATCTCATGAGTTACAGCACAGTGGATAGGAGCCCCTTCTTTCTCATTCTCATGGGTTACAGCACAGTGGACAGGAGCCCTTCTTTCTCAATCTCATGGGTTACAGCACAGTGTATAGGAGCCCCTTCTTTCTCAATCTCATGAGTTACAGCACAGTGGATAGGAGCCCCTTCTTTCTCAATCTCATGAGTTACAGCACAGTGGATAGGAGCCCCCTCTCTCAATCTCATGGGTTACAGCACAGTGGATAGGAGCCCCTTCTTTTTCAATCTCATGGGTTACAGCACAGTGGATAGAAGCCCCTTCTTTCTCAATCTCATGAGTTACAGCACAGTGGATAGGAGCCCCCTCTCTTAATCTCATGAGTTACAGCACAGTGGATAGGAGCCCCCTCTCTCAATCTCATGAGTTACAGCACAGTGGATAGGAGCCCCCTCTCTCAATCTCATGAGTTACAGCACAGTGGATAGGAGCCCCTTCTTTCTCAATCTCATGAGTTACAGCACAGTGGATAGGAGCCCCTTCTTTCTCAATCTCATGAGTTACAGTACAGTGGATAGGAGCCCCTTCTTTCTCAATCTCATGAGTTACAGCAGGGTGGATAGGAGCCCCTTCTTTCTCAATCTCATGAGTTACAGCACAGTGGATAGGAGCCCCCTCTCTCAATCTCATGAGTTACAGCACAGTGGATAGGAGCCCCTTCTTTTTCAATCTCATGGGTTACAGCAAAGTGGATAGGAGCCCCTTCTTTTTCAATCTCATGGGTTACAGCACAGTGGATAGGAGCCCCCTCTCTCAATCTCATGAGTTACAGCACAGTGGTAGGAGCCCCCTCTCTCAATCTCATGAGTTACAGCACAGTGGATAGGAGCCCCTTCTTTCTCATTCTCATGAGTTACAGCACAGTGGATAGGAGCCCCTTCTTTCTCAATCTCATGGGTTACAGCACAGTGGATAGGAGCCCCTTCTTTCTCAATCTCATGAGTTACAGCACAGTGGATAGGAGCCCCACCTCTCAATGTCATGAGTTACAGCACAGTGGATAGGAGCCCCTTCTTTCTCAATCTCATGAGTTATAGCACAGTGGATAGGAGCCCCCTCTCTCAATCTCATGAGTTACAGCACAGTGGATAGGAGCCCCTTCTTTCTCAATCTCATGAGTTACAGCACAGTGGATAGGAGCCCCCTCTCTCAATCTCATGAGTTACAGCACAGTGGATAGGAGCCCCCCCTCTCAATCTCATGAGTTACAGCACAGTGGATAGGAGCCCCTTCTTTCTCAATCTCATGGGTTACAGCACAGTGGATAGGAGCCCCACCTCTCTCAATCTCATGAGTTACAGCAGGGTGGATAGGAGCCCCTTCTTTCTCAATCTCATGAGTTACAGCACAGTGGATAGGAGCCCCTTCTTTTTCAATCTCATGGGTTACAGCACAGTGGATAGGAGCCCCCTCTCTCAATCTCATGAGTTACAGCACAGTGGATAGGAGCCCCCCCTCTCAATCTCATGAGTTACAGCACAGTGGATAGGAGCCCCTTCTTTCTCAATCTCATGGGTTACAGCACAGTGGATAGGAGCCCCACCTCTCTCAATCTCATGAGTTACAGCAGGGTGGATAGGAGCCCCTTCTTTCTCAATCTCATGAGTTACAGCACAGTGGATAGGAGCCCCTTCTTTTTCAATCTCATGAGTTACAGCACAGTGGATAGGAGCCCCACCTCTCTCAATGTCATGAGTTACAGCACAGTGGATAGGAGCCCCTTCTTTCTCAATCTCATGAGTTATAGCACAGTGGATAGGAGCCCCTTCTTTCTCAATCTCATGAGTTACAGCACAGTGGATAGGAGCCCCTTCTTTCTCAATCTCATGAGTTACAGCACAGTGGATAGGAGCCCCCTCTCTCAATCTCATGAGTTACAGCACAGTGGATAGGAGCCCCCCCTCTCAATCTCATGAGTTACAGCACAGTGGATAGGAGCCCCTTCTTTCTCAATCTCATGGGTTACAGCACAGTGGATAGGAGCCCCACCTCTCTCAATCTCATGAGTTACAGCAGGGTGGATAGGAGCCCCTTCTTTCTCAATCTCATGAGTTACAGCACAGTGGATAGGAGCCCCTTCTTTTTCAATCTCATGAGTTACAGCACAGTGGATAGGAGCCCCACCTCTCTCAATGTCATGAGTTACAGCACAGTGGATAGGAGCCCCTTCTTTCTCAATCTCATGAGTTATAGCACAGTGGATAGGAGCCCCCTCTCTCAATCTCATGAGTTACAGCACAGTGGATAGGAGCCCCTTCTTTCTCAATCTCATGAGTTACAGCACAGTGGATAGGAGCCCTTCTTTCTCAATCTCATGAGTTACAGCACAGTGGATAGGAGCCCCCTCTCTCAATCTCATGAGTTACAGCACAGTGGATAGGAGCCCCTTCTTTCTCAATCTCATGAGTTACAGCACAGTGGATAGGAACCCCCTCTCTCAATCTCATGAGTTACAGCACAGTGGATAGGAGCCCATTCTTACTCAATCTCATGAGTTATAACACAGTGGATAGGAGCCCCTTCTTTCTCAATCTCATGAGTTACAGCACAGTGGATAGGAGCCCCCTTTCTCAATCTCACGAGTTATAGCACAGTGGATAGGAGCCCCCTCTCTCAATCTCATGAGTTACAGCACAGTGGATAGGAGCCCCTTCTTACTCAATCTCATGAGTTACAGCACAGTGGATAGGAGCCCCCTCTCTCAATCTCATGAGTTACAGCAGGGTGGATAGGAGCCCCTTCTTTCTCAATCTCATGAGTTACAGCACAGTGGATAGGAGCCCCCTCTCTCAATCTCATGAGTTACAGCACAGTGGATAGGAGCCCCCTCTCTCAATCTCATGAGTTACAGCACAGTGGATAGGAGCCCCCTCTCTCAATCTCATGAGTTACAGCACAGTGGATAGGAGCCCACTCTCTCAATCTCATGAGTTACAGCACAGTGGATAGGAGCCCCCTCTCTCAATCTCATGAGTTACAGCACAGTGGATAGGAGCCCCCTCTCTCAATCTCATGAGTTACAGCACAGTGGATAGGAGCCCCCTCTCTCAATCTCATGAGTTACAGCACAGTGGATAGGATCCCCCTCTCTCAATCTCATGAGTTACAGCACAGTGGATAGGAGCCCCTTCTTTCTCAATCTCATGAGTTACAGCACAGTGGATAGGAGCCCTCTCTCTCAATCTCATGAGTTACAGCACAGTGGATAGGAGCCCCTTCTTTCTCAATCTCATGAGTTACAGCACAGTGGATAGGAGCCCCTTCTTTCTCAATCTCATGAGTTACAGCACAGTGGATAGGTGCCCCTTCTTTCTCAATCTCATGAGTTACAGCACAGTGGATAGGAGCCCCTTCTTTCTCAATCTCATGAGTTACAGCACAGTGGATAGGAGCCCCTTCTTTCTCAATCTCATGAGTTACAGCACAGTGGATAGGAGCCCCTTCTTTCTCAATCTCATGAGTTACAGCACAGTGGATAGGAGCCCTTCTTTCTCAATCTCATGAGTTACAGCACAGTGGATAGGAGCCCCCTCTCTCAATCTCATGAGTTACAGCACAGTGGATAGGAGCCCCTTCTTTCTCAATCTCATGAGTTACAGCACAGTGGATAGGAACCCCCTCTCTCAATCTCATGAGTTACAGCACAGTGGATAGGAGCCCCTTCTTACTCAATCTCATGAGTTATAGCACAGTGGATAGGAGCCCCTTCTTTCTCAATCTCATGAGTTACAGCACAGTGGATAGGAGCCCCCTTTCTCAATCTCATGAGTTACAGCACAGTGCATAGGAGCCCCCTCTCTCAATCTCATGAGTTACAGCACAGTGGATAGGAGCCCCTTCTTACTCAATCTCATGAGTTACAGCACAGTGGATAGGAGCCCCCTCTCTCAATCTCATGAGTTACAGCAGGGTGGATAAGAGCCCCTTCTTTCTCAATCTCATGAGTTACAGCACAGTGGATAGGAGCCCCCTCTCTCAATCTCATGAGTTACAGCACAGTGGATAGGAGCCCCCTCTCTCAATCTCATGAGTTACAGCACAGTGCATAGGAGCCCCCTCTCTCAATCTCATGAGTTACAGCACAGTGGATAGGAGCCCCTTCTTACTCAATCTCATGAGTTACAGCACAGTGGATAGGAGCCCCCTCTCTCAATCTCATGAGTTACAGCAGGGTGGATAGGAGCCCCTTCTTTCTCAATCTCATGAGTTACAGCACAGTGGATAGGAGCCCCCTCTCTCAATCTCATGAGTTACAGCACAGTGGATAGGAGCCCCCTCTCTCAATCTCATGAGTTACAGCACAGTGGATAGGAGCCCCTTCTTTCTCAATCTCATGAGTTACAGCACAGTGGATAGGAGCCCCTTCTTTCGCAATCTCATGAGTTACAGCACAGTGGATAGGAGCCCCTTCTTTCTCAATCTCATGAGTTACAGCACAGTGGATAGGAGCCCCCTCTCTCAATCTCATGAGTTACAGCACAGTGGATAGGAGCCCCTTCTTTCTCAATCTCATGAGTTACAGCACAGTGGATAGGAGCCCCTTCTTTCGCAATCTCATGAGTTACAGCACAGTGGATAGGAGCCCCTTCTTTCTCAATCTCATGAGTTACAGCACAGTGGATAGGAGCCCCCTCTCTCAATCTCATGAGTTACAGCACAGTGGATAGGAGCCCCTTCTTTCTCAATCTCATGAGTTACAGCACAGTGGATAGGAGCCCCCTCTCTCAATCTCATGAGTTACAGCACAGTGGATAGGAGCCCCTTCTTTCTCAATCTCATGGGTTACAGCACAGTGGATAGGAGCCCTTCTTTCTCAATCTCATGAGTTACAGCACAGTGGATAGGAGCCCCCTCTCTCAATCTCATGAGTTACAGCACAGTGGGTAGGAGCCCCTTCTTTCTCAATCTCATGAGTTACAGCACAGTGGATAGGACCCCCTTCTTTCTCAATCTCATGAGTTACAGCACAGTGGATTGGAGCCCCCCCTCTCTCAA
This sequence comes from Acipenser ruthenus, assembly GCF_902713425.1. Taxonomy (NCBI): domain Eukaryota; kingdom Metazoa; phylum Chordata; class Actinopteri; order Acipenseriformes; family Acipenseridae; genus Acipenser; species Acipenser ruthenus. Next base: position 8,863,389 of record NC_081229.1, read on the forward strand.
TCTCATGAGTTACAGCACAGTGGATAGGAGCCCCCTCTCTCAATCTCATGGGTTACAGCACAGTGGATAGGAGCCACTTTTTACTCAACCTACATTAATCTGCTGATTCCAGAAAGAGAAAAAAATAGATAAATATGGACCTTCAATATTTATATGAAAGATGCTATTTGTCTATTTTAAGCTACAGCACGATTCTCAAGGAGCCCCATGAGAACTGCATGAACTAGCAGGGTCTCACTGTACCCTACCCCATGAGAACTGCATGAACTAGCAGGGTCTCACTGTACCCTACCTACCCCCATGAGAACTGCATGAACTAGCAGGGTCTCACTGTACCCTGCCCCATGAGAACTGCATGAACTAGCAGGGTCTCACTGTACCCTACCTACCCCCATGAGAACTGCATGAACTAGCAGGGTCTCACTGTACCCTACCTACCCCCATGAGAACTGCATGAACTAGCAGGGTCTCACTGTACCCTACCTACCCCCATGAGAACTGCATGAACTAGCAGGGTCTCACTGTACCATACCTACCCCCATGAGAACTGCATGAACTAGCAGGGTCTCACTGTACCCTACCTACCCCCATGAGAACTGCATGAACTAGCAGGGTCTCACTGTACCCTACCTACCCCATGAGAACTGCATGAACTAGCAGGGTCTCACTGTATCCTACCCCATGAGAACTGCATGAACTAGCAGGGTCTCACTGTAACCTACCCCATGAGAACTGCATGAACTAGCAGGGTCTCACTGTAACCTACCCCATGAGAACTGCATGAACTAGCAGGGTCTCACTGTACCCTACCCCATGAGAACTGCATGAACTAGCAGGGTCTCACTGTACCCTACCCCATGAGAACTGCATGAACTAGCAGGGTCTCACTGTACCCTTCCCCATGAGAACTGCATGAACTAGCAGGGTCTCACTGTACCCAACCCCATGAGAACTGCATGAACTAGCAGGGTCTCACTGTACCCTACCTACCCCATGAGAACTGCATGAACTAGCAGGGTCTCACTGTACCCTACCCCATGAGAACTGCATGAACTAGCAGGGTCTCACTGTACCCTACCTACCCCATGAGAACTGCATGAACTAGCAGGGTCTCACTGTACCCTACCTACCCCATGAGAACTGCATGAACTAGCAGGGTCTCACTGTACCCTACCTACCCCATGAGAACTGCATGAACTAGCAGGGTCTCACTGTACCCTACCCCATGAGCACTGCATGAACTAGCAGGGTCTCAGTGTACCCTACCTACCCCATGAGAACTGCATGAACTAGCAGGGTCTCACTGTACCCTACCCCATGAGAATTGAATGAACTAGCAGAGTCTCACTGTACCCTACCTACCCCATGAGAACTGCATTAACTAGCAGGGTCTCAGTGTACCCTACCTACCCCATGAGAACTGCATTAACTAGCAGGGTCTCACTGTACCCTACCTACCTACTTCTTTAACTACCTGGCATAAAATTGCTATTGGTGCCTTTTTAGGTTGAAGAAAGCTCACCGTTTCAATGCAGGCAATCTTGCAGTTCCTGGGTCATTTCCCCTGGAGTTTGAAATTGTCCTTTCATGAGTGAACTAGCTGCTGCTTGCCCTATTGATTGAGATGAACTAGCTGCTGCTTGCCCCATTGATTGAGATGAACTAGCTGCTGCTTGCCCTATTGACTGAGATGCTGTGCAGCTGGTAACCTGGCCCGGAGACACTGCAGAAGTGAAACAGAAACAGAATAACTGAAAGCAAGGCTTGTGCACAAAGGTTTTGTTAACAGAAAGCAGCTGTGTGTTTGTCTGGTTATCCACATCCTGTCTGGGCTCCTGCACCGGCCTCTTCATTGTCTTCGTTTCAAGGCATTGCGTGAAGCTCGTCCCTCTGGGTCAAGAAGACCAACGGCAGCAGCGTCCAGAACCCTGAGAGAGACAACACCAGGGTGGAACAGGGAGCACACAGCAAGCTGGCTCACCAGCCTCTCATCTTCCTCTGGAGGCCTGGCTTCCAATCTGGGGGGCTAGGTGGCGCTAGTGGGTTAATGTTAATGCACTAGACCAGCCTTTCACCTATATGGCAGCATATCATTTTAATTTGCCACTGGAAGTGGTTGCAACAAACAATGAGTTTGCAACATGCTCCCATTAATGTCTGGCATTAAAAAAGCTCAATTAGATTTGCTTCGCAGGAGGACCGTGCAGTTTGTGCTTTCTGTTGTGAGTCGATCATCAAGTGCTTAATGACATTTTCAAACCAAGTGTGAAAAATCCTTTCCTGAAGCTGACAAGAACGAAGTAATCAAAAAAGCAGTGGCACCGTTGGAAAAGGAAAGCCGTGTATTTCACTTTTAAAGGGCTGGTCAAAGTCAAGCTATAGAAGGCAGTTAGAAGATTAGAATGTGCATCACAAAACACAGCAAGCCTTTTGCAGACAGGGAGTAGATAAAAGCAGCTCTGAGTGTTTGTTTAATGATCTTCCAAACAAAGACCTGATCTTGTCACAAATCAAAGAACTGTGATAGTGAAATGGCAGAAAATGAGAGAGAGAGAGAGAGGGAATTTCCATGTAATTTCTGATTTTAAACCCGCACAATACTTGTTTTGTTCTGGGAGGGCTTTGTTGCAAAACTGGAGTTATTTTTGAGGGGCATTTGCTCTTCAAGCTTGGCTGCTTTCCGCATTTTTATTTCATTTTCACACACAGACTGTAGCAGTCTGAAGAATTCAGCACCACTGCCAATGGGCAGCAGTGTGGAGTAGTGGTGAGGGCTCTGGACTCTTGATCGGAGGGTTGTGGGTTCAATCCCCAGTGGGGGACACTGCTGTTGTACCCTTGAGCAAGGTACTTTACCTAGATTGCTCCAGTAAAAACCCAACTGTATAAATGGGTAATTGTATGTAAAAATAATGCGATATCTGTATAATGTGAAACAAAGTATAATGTGAAATCTTGTAACAATTGTAAGTTGCCCTGGATAAGGGCGTCTGCTAAGAAATAAATAATAATAATAATTCAATTTCAGGGCAAACTTCAAATATCGATGATTGTTTTACCTGAATGTCTTGTTCAGAAAGGTGAATAGAACACAGCTCTGCATTCTAGGGAAGATTGACTGCTTTTCTTTATTAGTGTTTCAACCCTGACATTACATCAGTGAAACAGCTCTCTGCTTCCCTCTCACTCACCTGCTTGGCTCGTCCAGATCACCCGTCCAATCAGTACAGCCAGTATAGCCAGTCCAGCCACTATGACTCCAGTAAGGAGCCCATAAGAGGGGTAGCTCTTACGCACTGCAAACACAGAGCAGGGTTTGAGGGAGTTAATTTACTGCACTCAGTCAGCCAGGGCAAATCCAGCACAGGAACAACTTCACTGAATTGAATCAACACAATAACAGTTCAAGGATCTTTCTCAGCTGGTAGGTCCCGTCCTGGTTGGGAAGCACCTCCCCACTCTGCACCCCCTCCTCCAGATGATCCCGTCCGTCTCTGACCCAGGACACCTCCACAACGCGGGGGAAGAACCCTGTCACATGACACAGGACCTCCGTGTCTGCAGATCCACAAGCTTTCCTCTGGAGCAGAGTCACTGCAGAGAGAGAGTGTCTATATCAGGGAGAGAGTATCTATATCAGGGAGAGAGTGTCTATATCAGAGAGAGAGTGTCTATATCAGGGAGAGAGTGTCTATATCAGAGAGAGAGTGTCTATATCAGGGAGAGAGTGTCTATATCAGGGAGAGAGTGCCTATATCAGGGAGAGCAGAGTCACTGCAGAGAGAGAGTGTCTGTATCAGAGAGAGAGTGTCTATATCAGGGAGAGAGTGTCTATATCAGGGAGAGAGTGTCTATATCAGGGAGAGCAGAGTCACTGCAGACAGAGAGTGTCTATATCAGGGAGAGAGTGTCTATATCAGAGAGAGAGTGTCTATATCAGGGAGAGAGTGTCTATATCAGAGAGAGAGTGTCTATATCAGGGAGAGAGTGTCTATATCAGGGAGAGAGTGCCTATATCAGGGAGAGCAGAGTCACTGCAGAGAGAGAGTGTCTGTATCAGAGAGAGAGTGTCTATATCAGGGAGAGAGTGTCTATATCAGGGAGAGAGTGTCTATATCAGAGAGAGAGTGTCTATATCAGGGAGAGAGCGTCTATATCAGGGAGAGAGTGTCTATAATCAGGGAGAGAGTGTCTATATCAGGGAGAGTGTCTATATCAGAGAGAGAGTGTCTATATCAGGGAGAGAGTGTCTATATCAGGGAGAGCAGAGTCATTGCAAAGAGAGAGTGTCTGCACACTCCACACTGCACTCTCCACACTGCACACTCCACACTACACACAGTACACTGCACACTGCACTCAGTTTAGGTTGTGTGGACCTGATGGCAGCTGTCACAAAGCAGGACCAGCAGCTGATGTTTGAGCAGCTTCTTCTTTATCAATTTAAAAGGTCATTTCAAGAGAAATATGTAGCTCCCACTGCCATGACCATGTGGAGGTCAGAATAGTAAATCTACACTTAATGACTTAATGAGAGTCACAGCAAAGTCTGCAAAATAATCAATACATTCCTGTGTGTGTGTGAACGTGTGTGTGTGTGTGTGTGTGTGTGTGTCAGTGTGTATGTGTCAATGTGTGTGTCAGGGTGTGTGTGTGTGTGTGTGTGTGTGTGTGTGTGTGTGTGTGTGTGTGTGTGTGTGTCAGTGTGTGTGTGTGTGTGTGTGTGTGTGTGTGTGTGTGTGTGTGTGTGTGTGTGTGTGTCAGTGTGTGTGTGTGTGTGCGTGTCTGTACCACTACGTACTACCTGTACTACCGTAGTAACTGATCTGCTCCCCATCCACCAGCCCCACTACACTGAACTTGGGGAACTCCGTCTCCATCTCCTCTGAGTCCCCCATGTAGCAGGGAGTGGGCTCCTGGGACAGGGATGAAGGGAACATGCATGTCTGTGGCTCTAGGTGGCGCTAGTGGGTTAATGTTAATGCACTAGACCAGCCTTAACCTTTCTCTGGAAGCCTAAAAACTCACACACCATTTCTAACTTTAGAAAAATTGGTACACACTTTATTTCTTTTTTTTTTAATTTATTAGTCACCAGTTAGTTTTTTTTTTTTTATCATTTTCGCCCAATTTGGAATATCCAGTTATTTTTTTCGGCTCAGCTCACCACTACCACCCCACTCAGCCAATTGTGCTCCTCCCCCTGGGAGCTCCCGTTCATGGTCGGCAGTGGAACAGCCTGGAGTGGAGCCTTTACCGGATGCACCACTCGGGAGCCCCAATTGGTACACACTTTACTGGTAAACCTGGCTCCTCATTACAGAGAACCTGACCCCAAACCACAGTGACCTGATTCTAGAATTAGGACAGAGAACTGCAGTGCTCTGTGGTCCAGCCAATGTAGGTCAAAAGTGGCCTGGTAGCTTTTTCACTCACCAGTAAATTTTAAAAGTGTCTACGTGTCAGTTTGCAGACAGGCTTCAGGGTGAGCGTATTCAAGGATCTGAAACATTGCATACTGTATGTAGGCAATAATGATACATATATGAATTACCATGAAGAGATTCTGTTGTCAGGAGTCTTCACTGTAATCATGTGTCCTGATGATAGATTAAAATCATATCTGGGATGTGGATGGAAGGATGATACTAACCAAACTTAAACTGAGTGCCTGTATTCAACTGAGCCAGTGAAACACGGCTATAATGATATGTTTTATTGGAAGTAATACTTGCTGTATTAATTCTATGTATACCAGTGGAAAATGCTGATGCACGTTGTGGTTAGCTGGTGTATCTAAATGTTCTTGGTGTTGCCCCTCATCCAGACACAGCCTGCAATAAGATGAAGCATGTATGAAACGAGTTGTATAGTTCTGTTGCAGGAAATGTGGGGCTGCATTAACTGCTGTAGCTTGTAAGTTATATGGAACAGCAAAAGGGGGAATGCGTGTGTAAATGTATTGAATACTGGGTACAATTCCACGGCAGTTGAAATTGGTTTTGTTTGCTCGGGGCCAGGAGAGCTTGGTTTGTGTCCTTGAACATTCTGTTGGGTGCATCCCATGTTATCAGATAATAAGTATGGTAACCATTGGAGCAGCCTGGGGTGCAGGCTGTGTGCTAGTGGCTATGAATATCAAATGAAAAGGGGGCTCCTTTGTAGTTCTCTGTAATGCAGAGGGCTACCCAATCTGTATGACAGCATTGTAAGCTGTGAAGATTTCTATTGAATAAAAACTACTCTGTTGAGATAAACACACACCCTATAGCCAGACTCAGCGTTGCAGTGTAATCTGCTCCGTGACAGACACATTTCCTTACCATCGATCCCCACTTTATGAAATAGCTCATTCAAATGAGCTCAATGGTTTCAGTTTTTTTTTACCATTGCTTATTAAAAACTTTAGAGAACACATGCTGAATACACAATGCACCCCAAACCAATCATTACAGTACTATTGTCTATTACAATTATAATAAAGCTGTGAGGAATGTACATGTCTAGTGTTTAGGCTTCCCTAGACTTATTCCAAAGAGATGTGTTATCATAGGGGGCAGCTTTTAAAAATCCAGTCCGAGTTTGAAAGGTTAGGCTACAATCTGAGAGACACTAAAGGGTACTTTTCTTTGTTAAAGAATATCATTAGAAAGCAAGAATGAGTACTTCTTTAAACTCACCTGCTGAGACTTCCTGGAAACACAACATAGCAACAAGAATCCCTGCCATCATTCCACACAGAGCTTGGGTTTCTGCTGGTCTGTATTTTTCAGTAAATGCCATTTATGCCATTTGTGAAATAAGCATAATCTTTGAAGATGTCCATGTAAGTAAGTTGCTGCTCAGTATTACAGTGCTGTAGTAATGCAGCCCCGTGCAGCACAGAGAACACTGCATGGCATGTTTTAATAGCACGGGTACACACATGGAGAAATTGTACTCAGTGTAATGCCTGGTATTATAGTGCATATGAAAGAAATAGACAAGGACAGCGCCACCAGTTACAATTTATACAATTAAAAACACACAGATACATGGTAATAAATTAATACAACTTAAGACAGAAAACACAATAATGATGTTTTACTAATAATGATACGCTGCAGTGAAGCAGATCAGTCACATGCTGTAGGCTGGCTATGGGGATTACAACACAAACACATACATGAATACACTTTCTTTTAAAACAGTTTGTCTGTCCGAACAGTTTAGTTTAGTTTATTCACTGTGTGCCCACAGGCAGGGTCAGCACAGGTACAGCTCAACAGTGCAGCACTGATACAAAGAGAGACCTGCGTAGACAAAAGGTTTAACAGGATTCAAAAAACATTTATTTCAGGACGTTTTGGACAAACGCCTTTCTTCAGAGGTGTAGAATGAAAAGTAAAGACAGTGCAGTGAACTTGTGGTGAAAGTGAACCAGGTGAGTGCACTGTTTCCTTTTCTTTGCAGAGCCTGCAGGAGCTGGAATGAAGGGTGAGGGGAACACACACAGCAGCATGCTGTTTCACAGGAAGCAGGGTCAGTATAGAACAGGAAGGAGCCCTTGTATCCACAGGCAACCACAGCAAAGCAGCACACCGCAGCCTGGACTGCAATAACAAGCAGGCAGGTGGGGATTACAAAGAGTATATGAGAGACTGGGTTAGGACTGAGGAGTGGAGCTAGAGAGAGACAGACCAGGTCAATAATATTACATGTACAACCTATTAACTTGCGTGCTGTACAATGCTGTGTGCACTAACTGTGATGTGTGAATAAATGGAACAGGTTTGCTCGACTTTTTGGTATGTCAGGTTTTATTTTCTAGTGTGTGCTTAGAGGCCTGAACCAAGGTGAATGTGTGTGATTGAACATTAGCGATTTCTAACATGCATAAATCTGTTTCATTACAACTTAAACAAGATCATCTCAAGCACAGAACAGCAGTTTTAAATCCAGAGAGGCTCAACAGCGACACAATGGAATCCGGAAGAGCGTTCCGGAACCCCAAGGCTGTTCCAAAGAAAGAATCCCCACACACTGAAGAGATGAGGAGATTCAGAGCAGATTAACACAAAGGTAGAGCACAGTGAATGCAAAACATAGAAGTGAGCAAGAATAAAACAGGACCTGCTGCCACTGTGTGGTTTAAGAGAGGAGCGACTAAGAAGGTTATCACCAGTAGAATCCCAATTCCAGTCACTCAATACAATCCTACAAGCAGACTCGAGCTTCTTAGTATTGTTGGAATGGACCCAGACGAAACAGTTCTACTAAAATAGGTCTTACCAAACTCTAAAGATGTAAGAAAAATATGCTATCCCTATTGACAGTGCAATGGCAGGTGAATCAGTCCCATTGTGTACATCCTATTGACAGTGCTATGGCAGGTGAATCAGTCCCATGGTGTACACCCTATTGACAGTGCTATGGCAGGTGAATCAGTCTCATTGTGTACATCCTATTGACAGTGCTATAGCAGGTGAATCAGTCCCATGGTGTACACGCTATTGACAGTGCTATAGCAGGTGAATCAGTCTCATTGTGTACATTCTATTGACAGTGCTATAGCAGGTGAATCAGTCCCATGTTGTACACGCTATTGACAGTGCTATAGCAGGTGAATCAGTCCCATTGTGTACATTCTATTGACAGTGCTATAGCAGGTGAATCAGTCCCATGTTGTACACGCTATTGACAGTGCTATAGCAGGTGAATCAGCCCCATGGTGTTTAAGCTAAGCAGAGCAGACAGGGTCTTTATATTACCAGCTTGTAAGCCGTGCTATATGTTGCCCATCGCTGTTCTCAAAGCTGGTCTTCAATTCGCAATATGTGCCTGCTCTGTCCTGGCTATCTTCCCCCCAGCACAGTTACTGCCTTCCACTTCAACCTTGCAATCTGATTGGCTGTTGCTCTCCCCTTTTTTGGACGAACTCTTCCCCCATTGGTCAGATGACGCAGGGGAGGGACTCAGACAACGGGCTTCAGCATTCCCATTGGCTACCGTCACCGGAGAGGCAGGGCTTGGAGTTGAGCCTGCTGATTGGTCAAGAGGATGGCCAGGCGTGACATTATAGCGCCGCAATGCATTCTGGTTACAGGAAAACGATCTCTGCCGCCCTGTTGGCCGCATTTGCTCATGGGAGTACAGGAAGTGAGGCGTCTCTTCCTGTTTTTGGTTTTGGGCCTGGCGTCCCCCAGGGGAGGCAGAACTTCCGGTTTCCTCCTCGGCCTCTGAGGTCACTTCCTGCAGCGTGTCGATTGGTCGAGAGGACTTTCCATGGATTCTGGGGCTCACCAGGGCGGTCACTGATTGGCTGTGAGGCTGCGCCCAGTGCTGAGGGGAGAGCCTGCCACTGCGGAGAGCTGCCCACTCCCTGAGAGGAGAAGGAGGAGAGAGAAGATCAAACACAGGACAGGCAATACATACAGTTCACCCTCAGAGATTAATGCAGTATCCATCTGACCCTGTCTCTCATAGAGATCAATGCAGTATCCATCTGAGTCCACTGCACAACGCTCAGTCAAGGTAAAACTTAGACACCTCCCCAAATCAAACTTTCCACTCCCTAACCCCAAGGGAGCAGCTAGTTCAAAGAGCGCCACCTGTGGGCCACAGACTGGCAACAGGATTCGAACCCAATCACATGACCCCCCCGTGCACTCCACGTGGCAGCGCTGACCCCGAGGACACTGCCATTCGCACGGCACACTTACTCACGGCTGTGAATCCTCGCTCCCGGGTGCGCAAAGCTCTGATGGTGACCTATGACCCCGGAAAAGGAAGCACTCCTGCCGTGAATATTGTAGGGCCGCCCATACTCAGCCCCACAGGAGGATTGTGGGTAATTATAAGGCTCCTGCCAGCCAAAATTATACAGAAAATTTCCACCGCCCCCAGTGGCAGCCATCTTGTTTTGTAGTCCATTTGTAGTTCCCTGGTGGCAAGGGGGTTTCTTGATTGGTGGGCCTTGACCCCCAGCAGCAGCCAATAGCAGCCTGATGATGTCGTAATGTGAGCGCTCCTGGGCCATGTGACGTGGGAGCCACCCCCTGTGATCTGGCAGCTCCTGATTGGCCCCTCCCTGGAGGAGGAGCCTAGCGGTGTCATAGCTTCCCTCCCTGGCTGCCAGGAAGAGGGGCGTCTCACCCTGAGTGGAAAAGAGGAGGTGGCGGGTTAAACCATTCACAACACAGTGCAGGGTCAAGCTTTGATTCCCCCAACAACAACAATATTTAAAGGGATACATTTTCATAATATAAGAGTAAGAAGCTTCAATTGTGTCTTTTTCTTAATATAAATAAAAGTGCACAATCCTTCCCCTGGAATATAATGCAGTGTTGGTGTGACTCCCGCCTGCCTGCCCCTCACCTTGCAGTCCTGCAGGTCTATAGCTGCCCCGTGCTGGAGCAGGGTGCGAGCTGCAGAGGGGTTATTCACTACAGAGGACCAGTGGAGAGCAGACCTGCCTGAGAGGGAGGGGGGGGGGGAGGATAGAGGGGGAGGGGGGAGGAGAAGAGAGGGGAGAGGGGGTTAGGAGGAGAGAGGGAGGGGAGGAGGAGGAGGAGGAGTGAAATGCAGTTATATACAGGATCCTTCTATATTATTAGCTCTTCATCTTTCATTAAACAAGTGGAAACACAGTAACGGGGAAATCAGAAAGCACACAGACATGAACACAAATAGCAGAGACATGCCCACTCACTCTCTCACACTCACACACTCTCTCACCTCTGTGGTCAGTCCTGTCCACTACTCACACTGACACTCTCACTCTCACTCTCACTCTCACCTCTTAGGTTAGTCCTGTTTACAAAGGCTCCTCCCTGCTGCAGCTCTCTCACTCTGCTCTCCTCCAAGACACTCTGACACACTCTTTCTCACACACTCTCTCACTCCATCACACTCTCACTCTTATTATCATTCTCTCACGCTCGCTCACTCTCACCTCTGTGGTCAGTCCTGTTCACCTCCGCTCCTCTCTGCAGCAGCTCTCTCACTCTGCTCTCCGCACAGAGCCGGGTGGCTGTGATCAGCGCTGTTACCCCCTCGCAGTCAGCAGAACACAGCTCCGAGGCCTTCAATAAGAACAGGGTGTGAGGAGAGAGAGGAGGCAGAGCACAGCTCTGAGGCTTCAATAAGAACAGGGTGTGAGGAGAGAGAGGAGAGAGAGCACAGCTCCGAGGCCTTCAATAAGAACAGGGTGTGAGGAGAGAGAGGAGAGAGAGCACAGCTCTGAGGCTTCAATAAGAACAGGGTGTGAGGAGAGAGAGGAGAGAGAGCACAGCTCTGAGGCTTCAATAAGAACAGGGTGTGAGGAGAGAGAGGAGAGAGAGCACAGCTCTGAGGCTTCAATAAGAACAGGGTGTGAGGAGAGAGAGGAGGCAGAGCACAGCTCCGAGGCTTCAATAAGAACAGGGTGTGAGGAGAGAGAGGAGGCAGAGCACAGCTCTGAGGCCTTCAATAAGAACAGGGTGTGAGGAGAGAGAGGAGAGAGAGCACAGCTCTGAGGCTTCAATAAGAACAGGGTGTGAGGAGAGAGAGGAGGCAGAGCACAGCTCTGAGGCTTCAATAAGAACAGGGTGTGAGGAGAGAGAGGAGGCAGAGCACAGCTCCGAGGCCTTCAATAAGAACAGGGTGTGAGGAGAGAGAGGAGGCAGAGCACAGCTCTGAGGCTTCAATAAGAACAGGGTGTGAGGAGAGAGAGGAGAGAGAGCACAGCTCCGAGGCCTTCAATAAGAACAGGGTGTGAGGAGAGAGAGGAGAGAGAGCACAGCTCCGAGGCTTCAATAAGAACAGGGTGTGAGGAGAGAGAGGAGAGAGAGCACAGCTCCGAGGCCTTCAATAAGAACAGGGTGTGAGGAGAGAGAGGAGGCAGAGCACAGCTCAGAGGCTTCAATAAGAACAGGGTGTGAGGAGAGAGAGGAGGCAGAGCACAGCTCTGAGGCTTCAATAAGAACAGGGTGTGAGGAGAGAGAGGAGGCAGAGCACAGCTCTGAGGCTTCAATAAGAACAGGGTGTGAGGAGAGAGAGGAGAGAGAGCACAGCTCTGAGGCTTCAATAAGAACAGGGTGTGAGGAGAGAGAGGAGGCAGAGCACAGCTCTGAGGCTTCAATAAGAACAGGGTGTGAGGAGAGAGAGGAGGCAGAGCACAGCTCTGAGGCTTCAATAAGAACAGGGTGTGAGGAGAGAGAGGAGGCAGAGCACAGCTCTGAGGCTTCAATAAGAACAGGGTGTGAGGAGAGAGAGGAGGCAGAGCACAGCTCTGAGGCCTTCAATAAGAACAGGGTGTGAGGAGAGAGAGGAGAGAGAGCACAGCTCCGAGGCTTCAATAAGAACAGGGTGTGAGGAGAGAGAGGAGAGAGAGCACAGCTCTGAGGCTTCAATAAGAACAGGGTGTGAGGAGAGAGAGGAGAGAGAGCACAGCTCCGAGGCTTCAATAAGAACAGGGTGTGAGGAGAGAGAGGAGGCAGAGCACAGCTCCGAGGCCTTCAATAAGAACAGGGTGTGAGGAGAGAGAGGAGGCAGAGCACAGCTCCGAGGCCTTCAATAAGAACAGGGTGTGAGGAGAGAGAGGAGGCAGAGCACAGCTCTGAGGCTTCAATAAGAACAGGGTGTGAGGAGAGAGAGGAGAGAGAGCACAGCTCTGAGGCTTCAATAAGAACAGGGTGTGAGGAGAGAGAGGAGAGAGAGCACAGCTCCGAGGCTTCAATAAGAACAGGGTGTGAGGAGAGAGAGGAGAGAGAGCACAGCTCTGAGGCTTCAATAAGAACAGGGTGTGAGGAGAGAGAGGAGAGAGAGCACAGCTCCGAGGCCTTCAATAAGAACAGGGTGTGAGGAGAGAGAGGAGAGAGAGCACAGCTCCGAGGCTTCAATAAGAACAGGGTGTGAGGAGAGAGAGGAGAGAGAGCACAGCTCCGAGGCTTCAATAAGAACAGGGTGTGAGGTGCAGTGTGGATCTATGCACTCTGTGTAGTGTGGATTTCTACACTCTGTGCAGTGTGGATCTCTGCACTCTAGTGCTCTGTGTAGTGTGGATCTCTGCACTCTGTGTAGTGTGGATCTCTACACTCTGTGTAGTGTGGATCTCTACATTCTGTGCAGTGTGGATCTCTGCACTCTAGTGCTCTGTGCAGTGTGGATCTCTGCACTCTGTGTAGTGTGGATCTCTACACTCTGTGTAGTGTGGATCTCTACACTCTGTGTAGTGTGGATCTCTACACTCTGTGCAGTGTGGATCTCTGCACTCTAGTGCTCTGTGCAGTGTGGATCTCTGCACTCTGTGTAGTGTGGATCTCTGCACTCTGTGTAGTGTGGATCTCTACACTCTGTGTAGTGTGGATCTCTACACTCTGTGCAGTGTGGATCTCTGCACTCTGTGCAGTGTGGGTCTCTGCACTCTGTGCAGTGTGGATCTCTGCACTCTGTGCAGTGTGGGTCTCTCCACTCTGTGCACTGTGTTGGTAGGTTCCTCGCAGTGTGTTGAAGTACCTGGCACAGTGCAGTTCTGGAGCTGGTCCAATCAGAGCTGCAGTTGAACTCAGAAGCAGCGCCGTGCAGAGCACTCCGCAGACCACCATCTAGAACAAGAGGAGAAGAATATCAAACACAGCACTGAGACACAAACCCTCCGTCACTGCAGACCTTCAGTCATCGCATTCAGCCATGATGTCACACATATTTATAGCAAAGGAAAGCAATAACAACCTGAGCTTTTTGCTCCAGACTGCTGTAAAGTCTGAGAATTTATCTAAATAATCATAACTCTCTATAAACTAATCATTTCGAAAACAGTGCTGATATTGGGGTTGTAGTGTCTAACACTCACAAGACGAAGTCAAAGAGGCAGGGTCATCTGTACACAATCATTTACTATAAGCACATGGTCATCTGTACACAATCATTTACTATAAGCACATGGTCATCTGTACATGTTACTCTATATGTGAGGAGAGACAATGCATCTCAAGGCCCTGGTTAAGGATATCGGGTGATGTAATGGTGGCCTACCCTGGCCCCCAGGGGATTGTGGGATATCATATGTGCCCTGGAAGTGCTTCTGCCCCAGGGGTCGGTGGTCCCGGATGCCGTCATCGTCCTCCTCGGGATGTAATGTCCTGTCTCCCTGAGGCCCCTCCTCCAGGGAACTATGGGTAATATCCACTTCCTCTCCGTAATCGGGACTGTGACGCAAAGGACTGGGGTTCAAGAAACAGACAAAAACAAACCAGGTTAGAACTTCATACAGACACGGTGTAGCTGCTGTAGTTCTGTACAGGGTTTTATATTAGTGTTATATAGTGCGGTCCCGCCAGCATTGCCCTGTGTGCAGTACAGCACAGTGAGGCTCTGCCCAGCACACAGCAGGCAATGCCAGCGCACTAGATCAGCACTTTATATAGACACCATGGTGGGTAGCTGCTGTAGTTCTGTACAGGGTTTTATATTGTCTTACACTATCATTACCTGTTGTGTGCTTGGCAGTGCTCACATGACCGCACTATATAACACTATAAACCTTGTACAGAACTACAGCAGCTACCCAGCGTGGGCAGAGCATCGCTGTACTGCACTGTACACAGGGCAATGCTGGCAGGACCACACTATATAAAGCCCAGTATTACATTCTCAGTATTATATAGCGCCTTTCCTCACCGCAGCCCGATGGCATCCTCTCCCAGCGGCTCCCTCCTCTTCCTCCCGGAATTCTTTCCCTGTTTTTTCCCGTTCTGCTTCTTGCTCCGAGTCAGTCCTGTGCTGCTGCTGCTGTTCCACACTGCCCCCTGGTGGTCCCTGTCGTGCACTGCGCCGCCCTGTCTGTGCTGGCTGCGCACTACCGGCAGTTCTCCACCACGCCTGCGGGGGGCGATGACCTTCACCCCGATCACGATGGCTGCCACTGTGAGGCCCAGCGCGGCGGCCATGCCAATAGCAACCCAGAGCCAGAGAGAGGGGGGGTCAGAGAGAGGGGGGTCTGGGGGGGAGAGGGAGACAGGAATCACAGCACGGCACAGTCAAGCAGGGCGGCCTCAGGCCTATGCAGCCTATGAGACCGCATAGGGCTCCGAGCCTCAAAGGCCCCTGCATATTGCTTCCAGTCTTGGAATTGGATGCTTGCTCGCACCGCTCCACTGTCACACATGTGGGTAAACATTTCTCATTGGGCATCGTTGCTGTGTAAGCGAATTCAGTGTGGTTCAGTAGCAGAGCAGAGAGTCAGTTAACAAACAAGCCAGGCTTGACGTTTTGGGAGACTGCAGTCTGTACTCCTTGCTTGTATTTCTGAAATATACTTGTATGTGTGTGTGTTATAATTAGGGCTCTCTTTGTAGCTCACAAGAGAACAAGGAGAGCAGAAGTGAATGAAATGCTCAAAAGCCAGCAAACAGTTCATTTCTGATGATGAGAGTTACTGAATTCATAACAACATTTTCAGGTGTGACAAAAGCTTCTTTTTTGTATAGAGTGTGGCAGAGTAGGGGGGGGATATGTGACGGGGCAGCGGTCCTGGAGGGTCAGTGACCCTCCTAGGTTTTGTTCCAGCTGTTTGGTTGTTGAGTTAGTAGGTTGAGTTGTTGAGTTAGTAGGTTGAGTTGTTGAGTTAGTAGATTGAGTTGTTGAGTTAGTAGGTTTAGTTGTTGAGTTAGTAGGTTGAATTGTTGAGTTAGTAGGTTGAATTGTTGAGTTAGTAGGTTGAGTTGTTGAGTTAGTAGGTTGAGTTGTTGAGTTTGTAGGTTGAGTTGTTGAGTTAGTAGGTTGAGTTGTTGCGTTAGTAGGTTGAGTTGTTGAGTTAGTAGGTCTTTGAGTAGCTGTGTTGGTTTCCTCACCTTCGTCCTCCTCGGCCTCACCCTCGCCCATCCCCCCCACACCCTGCACTGCTGTCAGTGGGAAGGGGAGTTCTGGGAGGATCCCGCCCCCCTGTGACATCACTGCAGAAAGGAAGTGGGCAGCCTGTTCAGCCATGTGGAAACAGGAATCAGGGACCAGAGAGCAGGGACGATTATCAACCTGAATCAGAACCAAGGAGCTGAGAGAGAGAGAGAGAGAGAGAGAGAGAGAGAGAGAGAGAGAGAGAGAGAGAGAGAGAGAGAGTTTTATGTGCAAACATTTGAAGTGTGACATACAGACAGATACCCCCTATATCCTCGGAGCCTGATATTCTCAGTAACTTCTGCTAAATAACGTTAATACCATGTTTCATGACAGCTGGATAAGCGGGTCTCCAGAAGCCTGCAAGCATGTGAAGTGAGACCCGTACGGCTCCACTCTGTCCTCACAGAACAATGAAGCAGTGCAGCACAAGCACACTGTTAACTCTCACCCAGTAACATCATCCTCCTCCTGCCCCGGCCCTGACCCCGGCAGGTCATGGAGGTCACGGAGGTCACGGAGGTCGCGGCGGGGGTCAGAGGGTCGCGGGGTCCCCATCATCCTCACCCCTGTCCTGAGCACAGCGCTGAGACCCCACAGCAAAGAGAGGTTCCCCTTCAGCACCTCCCCCACAGACAAGGGGGTCAGGAGCACCAGGGAGCCCTCAACACCACGGGGCGCACCCCCAAAACAATCCACTCCGTCCCAGCCACAGGGGCCACTGCGACACCCCGACTCACAGTGTCCGTTCCCATAGTGATCCCGACAGTACTGCACATAGCGGGGGCTGCAGAGAGGGGAGACATGGTATTTAGGAGACGTAGCAATTGTGAGTTCAGGTTTTACTTTTGCATCAATGACAGTCACACTCACAGACAGACAAAGAGACGCAGTTCACATAAACATACACTCCAGTGCACTCCCTCCTCCCTCTCCTTCTGCCTCTCTCCCTCCCCCCTCCCTCCCTCACTCGCAGGCGGCGCTGTCTGTCAGGCAGTCGAACCCGTCTCTCAGACACTCTGCTCCAGCGCACTCTGCATCGCATCTCCCATCCCTGAACTTCCGAGGGCAGCCCAGACCGGGGGGGCAGAGTGTCCAGGGGTCAGAGGTGAGAGGGGAGAGGTGTGTGTGTGCCCCCTCCCCCTCTCTGTTGCTCTCGCAGTGTGCTCCACTGTATTTGGGGGTGCACAAGCAGCGGAATGCAAAGGGCGAACCCCGCACTGGCACACAGGTGCCTCCCGACCGGCAGGGCTGCGAGAGGCAGGGGGAGGGGGGCTGGAGGAGGGAGGTACTGCAGTCCGAGCCAGAGAAACCCTGAGGAGAGAGCGGAGAGAGTGGAGGATCATCATCATCATCATCATCATCATCATCATCATCATCATCATCATCATCATCATATCTATGTTTGTCCCCTTGTACCTTGGTTTCTCTCTCTCAATTCCTTATTTTTTATCCATGATAAAAAGTAGTCCTAAAATGGACCCTGTCCATCCTCCTCTCTCTCCTCCCCTCCACACTCTCACCTGTGTGCACTGGCAGTTGTACCCCAGGGGTGTCCCTGGCTCCACAGTGCACGCGCCTCCATTCTGACAGGGGGCTGATTGACAGCTGTCAATCACAGACTCACAGTGCTGGCCTGGGAAGAAACAGACAGGAGATAAGAGAGTGACCCTCACAAACACAGTGACCCTCACAAACACAGTGACCCTCACACACAGTGACCCTCACACACTGTGAACCTGAAACAGAGTGACCCTCAAAAACACAGTGACTCTGAAACAGAGTGACCCTCACACACTGTGACCCTGAAACAGAGTGACCCTCACAAACACAGTGACACTGAAACAAAGTGACCCTCATACAGTGACTCTGAAACAGAGTGACCCTCACAAACAGTGACACTGAAACAGAGTGACCCTCACACACACAGTGACCCTGAAACAGAGTGACCCTCACAAACACAGTGACATTGAAACAGAGAGTGACTTAGTCCTGCAGTGAGCGTGTGTGAATGGTCCTCAGTGTACTCACCAGTATACCCAGTCCTGCAGAGGCAGTGGTACTGGTTGACCCCGGGGACACAGCTCAATGTCCCCGGCTGGACACAGGGGTTGGACAGACACTCGTTGACGTCACCTTCGCAGCGAGACCCCACAAAGCCAGTGGGGCACAGGCAGTCATGACCTCCGACCCTGTCCACGCAGACCCCCCCGTGAAAACACAGGGGTTCAGAGGTCAAGGGGTCACAGTCATCATGGTCGACCTCACAGAGAGAGCCTAGAACAGAGAGAGAGAGAGAGAGAGAGAGAGAGAGAGAGAGAGAGAGAGGGCTTACAACAGAGCGTAAACTTTTTAGACCAAAACTACAAAACATGGTCACTGAAATTAAATTTAAACAAGACCAAAATTATGATCTTACAAAAGAAAGCCACAAATAACAGTAAAGAATATGAATTTTATTTCTGTGGGGAACTACTAGAGCACATAACCAGCTACAGCCATCTAGGCAGGAATAGCTACATGCTTCAGGAAGCTTCAAACAAGCAGTACAGTCTCTGTGAGCAAAAGCACTGCGGGTATTCCAAATTCTGTACCATCAATCCACCAATCAAAATCTGGAACTAACTATTTGACTGTGTTATCCTGCCCATTCCCCTCTATGGGAGTGAGGTCTGGAGTCCAACCTAGCCAGGATTACAATAAATGGGATAAAACCTCAATAGAAAGGATGCATTTGCTATTCTGTAAAAATGTGCTTCAAACAATGCCTGTAGAGCCGAGCTCGGGCGATACCTACGACCGCTCCACATTCAGAGACGAGTCGTGAGGTTCTAGTGACACCTGAAACAAAACCATTCCAGTCTGTAGCTGTGAAAAACCAGGAACAATCCGACAGCGAGTCACCTTGTGAAAAAGCTTTCAGAGCACAGCAGGATGGACACAGGGTGACCAGATAGCAAGAGTGAAAAATCGAGACATTTGCAGCTCAATCCTGCTTTGATTCCTCACGCCAATCCACGCACCACGCTCTGTGTAAGCGTTGCTGACTGCAATACTGAGCACCAATGAAACCAGCTTCTTCATGTTAAGAAGATTAGCACCATCGCTCTTATTGCTCAGCACCTGAGCACAGAGATCCCCAGCTGTGCTTTTCTCCAGCTTCAAGTTCACTGCAGAGCTCATCCAGGTCCACGGTGCTCTGGAGATTCATTCCTGTTACGGCTGCAGACAGATCCCTGAACTCCAGCTTCTTCTCTCTGCTGATATTCAAGCACTGAATGATGTACAAGTAGCCGCTAGTGGAAAAGTCAAACTATTTCTCCAGATTTTCGACAGAAACATCATACAATTCGGTAAACTTGACAGCTTGCCTAGTGTTAACCAGTCTGTTCACAGCTGGGAAAAGACTCAACCAACGTGTTGGGACGTGACGTAGCAAAGCAGCATACTCCATGTCCACAAACTGAAACATGTCCTTCAGCGCGGCCACTCTCTAAGCAGAGCTGCTGAAGTGATTCAGTGATAAAGTGTCTCAATGTTTCACTGCATTGTGCACCAGTTGGCAGGTAAAATATTTTCATTCTTTTTTACAGGTTCTGGTACACAGATCTCCGCCTGCCACAGTTAACATTTGCATTGTCAGCGCTAAAGAAAAAGACTTTAGCCAAGTCTAGTTTGTGAGTTTTTGAAGGAGAGTGTTGGTGATTGATTCTGCAGTCTCCTCACTTTCTTCGTAGAGGTCTAACAGTTTGTCTTGCACACCTGGTTCAGGTGTCCAGTATCTCAGGGACAAGGGAAAGGTTTTTACGTTACCTTTGTTTGATGTGTCCGTGGAGATTGAGAAGTAGAGTCCATCTTGACTGTGAAGGATATCCGCTAACTCCATTGACAGCAGCGATAGCACTCTTTATATCAAGGCTTCGGTTTTGGTATGGCCACAGCTAATGTTTTTGGCAATCCTTGAATCAGGATACAACGTAGACGCACGCTTCAGTTCACAGTTACAAGACTGACAGAAGTGTTGGTGCAGTACTGTGTGATACACTTGGGTAAGCTCTGTAGCAACAACTTGGGTATCCAGGCTGAATTCTTTTTAACACAATTTACAAAATGCCAGTCATGTGATTGAAGAAGGGAGGGAGGGTGGTGGAGGGTGGATGGAGGGGTGTGGGGGGAGGATGGGGAGAGGGGAGGGTCTGTCAGACTCACCGCTGGTCCCCTCAGGGCACACACACTGGAAGGAGTTGATGCGATCCACACAGCTGCCTCCGTTCTGACAGGGCTGAGAGAGACACTCATCCACAGCACTGGAGCAGTTAGAACCAGTGAAGCCAGCTGCACACTGGGAGACAGGGAGACAGAGAGCAGTTAGAGGTGGTGAGGCAGCAGCACTGGGAGACAGGGAGACAGAGAGCAGTTAGAGGTGGTGAGGCAGCAGCACTGGGAGACAGGGAGACAGAGAGCAGTTAGAGGTGGTGAGGCAGCAGCACTGGGAGACAGGGAGACAGAGAGCAGTTAGAGGCAGTGAAGCAGCAGCACTGGGAGACAGGGAGACAGAGAGCAGTTAGAGGCGGTGATGCAGCAGCACTGGGAGACAGGGAGACAGAGAGCAGTTAGAGGCGGTGAGGCAGCAGCACTGGGAGACAGGGAGACAGAGAGCAGTTAGAGGAGGTGAAGCAGCAGCACTGGGAGACAGGGAGACAGAGAGCAGTTAGAGGAAGTGATGCAGCAGCACTGGGAGACAGGGAGACAGAGAGCAGTTAGAGGCAGTGATGCAGCAGCACTGGGAGACAGGGAGACAGAGAGCAGTTAGAGGCAGTGATGCAGCAGCACTGGGAGACAGGTAGACAGAGAGCAGTTAGAGGCGGTGAAGCAGCAGCACTGGGAGACAGGGAGACAGAGAGCAGTTAGAGGCGGTGAAGCAGCAGCACTGGGAGACAGGGAGACAGAGAGCAGTTAGAGGCGGTGATGCAGCAGCACTGGGAGACAGGGAGACAGAGAGCAGTTAGAGGCGGTGATGCAGCAGCACTGGGAGACAGGGAGACAGAGAGCAGTTAGAGGCGGTGATGCAGCAGCACTGGGAGACAGGGAGACAGAGAGCAGTTAGAGGCGGTGAAGCAGCAGCACTGGGAGACAGGGAGACAGAGAGCAGTTAGAGGCGGTGATGCAGCAGCACTGGGAGACAGGGAGACAGAGAGCAGTTAGAGGCGGTGATGCAGCAGCAGTGGGAGACAGAGAGCAGTTAGAGGCGGTGATGCAGCAGCACTGGGAGACAGGGAGACAGAGAGCAGTTAGAGGCGGTGATGCAGCAGCACTGGGAGACAGGGAGACAGAGAGCAGTTAGAGGCGGTGATGCAGCAGCACTGGGAGACAGGGAGACAGAGAGCAGTTAGAGGCGGTGAAGCAGCAGCACTGGGAGACAGGGAGACAGAGAGCTTCCTGGCCTTGTGCATCAGGCAGTGCTGAAGCCGTGCAGGCACGGAATCAGAGGCTCTGGAGCACACTCTGCTCACATTCCAGGAGTTTAGACCAGTGATGTAACTTTGGTTTCAAAAGTGAAGGGGACAGTTCTGTAGCAGGGGCGCATAGCAATACAATTAAAAAGAAACGCTCATTTCGGACAGGAGGGGGTATTTCACAGCTACGACAATCCCAATGTTCAAATAGAAAGTATTTTTTTCTAGTAATGAGACCGTAGACATGAGAAATGGTTTCACGATTGAGAAATTTCACAATGAAAAGGAAAAAAACAAACTCATAGAAACAGCTGTTTGTGGTTTAAAACTTGAACATTAGGTGGCTCAAGGATATCTGTCCAGGTGAAAAGGCATTTATGCCGGTACTTTTTTATTTCCTGGTAATCTATTGAAAGTTAATGTACCCCTCAGGCAAGGGTATTATCCAGATAAAGCCATGCTTTATCTGTGCTTTATTACACTTTACCATGCTTTTACTGTGTCTTATTCACTTTGCTGTGCTTTTATTATGGGACACTTTTATAAGGGTTAGTTTACCATGGTTTGTTTTTTAATATGCTTTACCAGACCTCTCTGTGCTTTACAATGCTTGCCTATGCTTTACCAGACCTCTCTGTGCTTTACAATGCTTGCCTATGCTTTACCATACCTCTCTGTGCTTTACAATGCTTCCCTATTTTTTACCACACCTCTCTGTGCTTTACAATGCTTGCCTATGCTTTACCATACCTCTCTGTGCTTTACAATGCTTCCCTATGCTTTACCACACCTCTCTGTGCTTTACAATGCTTCCATATGCTTTACCAGACCTCTCTGTGCTTTACAATGCTTGCCTATGCTTTACCACACCTCTCTGTGCTTTACAATGCTTCCCTATGCTTTACCACACCTCTCTGTGATTTACAATGCTTCCATATGCTTTACCAGACCTCTCTGTGCTTTACAATGCTTCCCTATGCTTTACCACACCTCTCTGTGCTTTACAATGCTTCCCTATGCTTTACCACACCTCTCTGTGCTTTACAATGCTTGCCTATGCTTTACCATACCTCTCTGTGCTTTACAATGCTTCCCTATGCTTACCAGACCTCTCTGTGCTTTACAATGCTTCCCTATGCTTTACCAGACCTCTCTGTGCTTTACAATGCTTCACTATGCTTTACCAGACCTCTCTGTGCTTTACAATGCTTCCCTATGCTTTACCATGCTTTCACTATAGGACTCTGCTATAAGGGACTAGCCTGGGGGTGCAGTGTTACCTGGCAGGTGTATCCAGTTTTGCCCTGCGGGGTGCACACCCCCTCGTTGAGGCAGGGTCCCCTCTCACAAGGGTCCACAGGGTCCTGACAGGCGCTGCCCCCAAACCCTTCCGGACACAGGCAATGAGGAGAGGTGGGGGAGTCCACACAGCGCCCCCCATTCAGACACACAATGGTACGCTCCGCGCCTGGAGAGGAGAAACAGGACGTTCAGATTGACTTTCAAAGTCTGAACACTGGAAGTGATAGTAACTGTATACACGTGATTGTTGCTTCCTCTATATGTGGACACAGATCAGATTGTTTTAGATGGTACATGTGTTTTTATATGGTTTCGTTTTTTGGTTTAATTTACTTTTTAAGGTAGAATCGTGCGGTATGTAATATTACAGTTCCAGTAATATTACAGTTCTGTAAATTAGTGTATTCCTTTGCTGTTCAGATCCTCTTTGCTGCAGGGGGGTTCAGGTATTGCGGTGGTTCTGGGGGGGGGTTCAGGTATTGCAGGGGTTCAGGTATTGTGTGGGTTCAGGTATTGCAGGGGTTCAGACATTGTGTGGGTTCAGGTATTGCAGGGGTTCGGGTATTGCAGGGGTTCAGGGGGGGTTCAGGTATTGCGGGGGGTTCAGGTATTGTGGGGGTTCAGGGGGGTTCAGGTATTGCAGGGGTTCAGGGGGGGTTCAGGTATTGCGGAGGGTTCAGGTATTGCGGGGGTTCAGGGGGTTCACGTATTGTGGGGGTTCAGGGGGGTTCAGGTATTGCAGGGGTTCTGGGGGGGTTCAGGTATTGCAGGGGTTCAGGGGGTTCAGGTATTGCGGGGGTTCAGGTATTGCGGAGGGTTCAAGTATTGCTGGGGTTCAGGTATTGCGGGTGTTCAGCGGGGGTTCAGGTATTGCGAGGGTTCAGGGGTGGTTCAGGTATTGCGGGGGTTCTGGGGGGGTTCAGGTATTGCGGAGGGTTCAGGTATTGCAGAGGGTTCAGGTATTGCAGGGGTTCAGGTATTGCGGAGGGATCAGGTATTGCGAGGGTTCAGGTGGGGTTCAGGTATTGCAGGGATTCAGGGCGGTTCAGGTATTGCGGGGGTTCGGGGGGGTTCAGGTATTGCGGAGGGTTCAGGGGGGTTCAGGTATTGCGGAGGGTTCAGGTATTGTGGGGGTTCAGGGGGATTCAGGTTTTGTGGGGGTTCAGGGGGGTTCAGGTATTGCGGAGGGTTCAGGTATTGTGGGGGTTCAGGGGGATTCAGGTTTTGTGGGGGTTCTGGGGGGGTTCAGGTATTGCGGATCTTTCAGGGGGGTTCAGGTATTGCGGAGGCTCAGATATTGCGGGGGTTGTACTGTCTGAGAGTTGTTTATACTGGCAGTGTACTGGTTATACTGGGAGTGCACTGGGTGTAGTGGGAGTGTGCTGCTTATATTGGGAGCGCGCTGTGTGTACTCTAAGTTTGCTGGTTATACTGGGAGTGTACTGGTTGTACTGGGATTGAGTGTGTTGGAAGTGTACTTGGAGTTTGCTTGTTATACTGGGAGTGTGCTGATTGTGCTGGGAGTGTATTGGAAGTGTGCTGGGAGTGTGCTGGTTGTATTGGGAGCGTGCTGGGAGTATACTGGGAGTGTACTGGGAGTGTGCTGGTTGTACTGGGAGTGTGCTGGGAGTATACTGGGAGTGTACTGGGAGTGTACTGGGTGTGCGTTGAGAGTGTACTGGTTGTACTGAGGGTGCTGGTGGTACTCACTGAGTTTGCAGGAGTCCAGTCTGTGCTCGCAATGCGGGCCGGTGTACCCCCCCTGACAGGCACACTGCAGCCCCCCCTCCCCCTCCACACAGGAGCCTCCGTTCAGACACGGGTTCAAGACACACCTGTCAAGGAGCTCCTCACAGCGCGGGCCTGGCAGGAAAACAATGACAGGGAGAGAATCTGACTCATTATACAAGAACACTCAGCACAGCACTGAATAGAAACACACTGTCCCCTTCCATCCAGCAGCACTGACTAGAAACACACTGTCCTCTTCCATCCAGCAGCACTGACTAGAAACACACTGTCCTCTTCCATCCAGCAGCACTGACTAGAAACACACTGTACTCTTCCATCCAGCAGCACTGACTAGAAACACACTGTCCCCTTCCATCCAGCACAGCACTGACTAGAAACACACTGTCCCCTTCCATCCAGCAGCACTGACTAGAAACACACTGTCCTCTTCCATCCAGCAGCACTGACTAGAAACACACTGTCCTCTTCCATCCAGCAGCACTGACTAGAAACACACTGTCCTCTTCCATCCAGCAGCACTGACTAGAAACACACTGTCCTCTTCCATCCAGCAGCACTGACTAGAAACACACTGTCCTCTTCCATCCAGCAGCACTGACTAGAAACACACTGTCCTCTTCCATCCAGCAGCACTGACTAGAAACACACTGTCCTCTTCCATCCAGCAGCACTGACTAGAAACACACTGTCCCCTTCCATCCAGCAGCACTTACTAGAAACACACTGTCCCCTTCCATCCAGCAGCACTGACTAGAAACACACTGTCCCCTTCCATCCAGCAGCACTGACTAGAAACACACTGTCCCCTTCCATCCAGCAGCACTGACTAGAAACACACTGTCCCCTTCCATCCAGCAGCACTGACTAGAAACACACTGTCCCCTTCCATCCAGCAGCACTGACTAGAAACACACTGTCCCCTTCCATCCAGCAGCACTGACTAGAAACACACTGTCCTCTTCCATCCAGCAGCACTGACTAGAAACACACTGTCCTCTTCCATCCAGCAGCACTGACTAGAAACACACTGTCCCCTTCCATCCAGCAGCACTGACTAGAAACACACTGTCCCCTTCCATCCAGCAGCACTAACTAGAAACACACTGTCCTCTTCCATCCAGCAGCACTGACTAGAAACACACTGTCCTCTTCCATCCAGCAGCACTGACTAGAATCACACTGTCCTCTTCCATCCAGCAGCACTGACTAGAAACACACTGTCCTCTTCCATCCAGCAGCACTGACTAGAAACACACTGTCCCCTTCCATCCAGCAGCACTGACTAGAAACACACTGTCCCCTTCCATCCAGCAGCACTAACTAGAAACACACTGTCCCCTTCCAACCAGCAGCACTGACTAGAAACACACTGTCCCCTTCCATCCAGCAGCACTGACTAGAAACACACTGTCCTCTTCCATCCAGCAGCACTGACTAGAAACACACTGTCCTCTTCCATCCAGCAGCACTGACTAGAAACACACTGTCCCCTTCCATCCAGCAGCACTGACTAGAAACACACTGTCCTCTTCCATCCAGCAGCACTGACTAGAAACACACTGTCCTCTTCCATCCAGCAGCACTGACTAGAAACACACTGTCCCCTTCCATCCAGCAGCACTGACTAGAAACACACTGTCCTCTTCCATCCAGCAGCACTGACTAGAAACACACTGTCCTCTTCCATCCAGCAGCACTGACTAGAAACACACTGTCCTCTTCCATCCAGCAGCACTGACTAGAAACACACTGTCCTCTTCCATCCAGCAGCACTGACTAGAAACACACTGTCCTCTTCCATCCAGCAGCACTGACTAGAAACACACTGTCCCCTTCCATCCAGCAGCACTGACTAGAAACACACTGTCCCCTTCCATCCAGCAGCACTGACTAGAAACACACTGTCCTCTTCCATCCAGCAGCACTGACTAGAAACACACTGTCCCCTTCCATCCAGCAGCACTGACTAGAAACACACTGTCCCCTTCCATCCAGCAGCACTGACTAGAAACACACTGTCCTCTTCCATCCAGCAGCACTGACTAGAAACACACTGTCCCCTTCCATCCAGCAGCACTGACTAGAAACACACTGTCCCCTTCCATCCAGCACAGCACTGACTAGAAACACACTGTCCCCTTCCATCCAGCAGCACTGACTAGAAACACACTGTCCCCTTCCATCCAGCACAGCACTGACTAGAAACACACTGTCCTCTTCCATCCAGCAGCACTGACTAGAAACACACTGTCCCCTTCCATCCAGCAGCACTGACTAGAAACACACTGTCCTCTTCCATCCAGCAGCACTGACTAGAAACACACTGTCCTCTTCCATCCAGCAGCACTGACTAGAAACACACTGTCCCCTTCCATCCAGCACAGCACTGACTAGAAACACACTGTCCCCTTCCATCCAGCAGCACTGACTAGAAACACACTGTCCCCTTCCATCCAGCACAGCACTGACTAGAAACACACTGTCCCCTTCCATCCAGCAGCACTGACTAGAAACACACTGTCCTCTTCCATCCAGCAGCACTGACTAGAAACACACTGTCCCCTTCCATCCAGCAGCACTGACTAGAAACACACTGTCCCCTTCCATCCAGCAGCACTGACTAGAAACACACTGTCCCCTTCCATCCAGCAGCACTGACTAGAAACACACTGTCCTCTTCCATCCAGACTGTTTGCATGGTTTTCAGACAGGAAAGACACACACCCAACAAAGCTAAACTAACCCACTCCCTGCTGGTGAGTTATTGAGAGGATCACATTATGAGGACATGGGAGCGTCTGTCTGTCCACACATCCATACGTCTGTATATTACATATCTGGAGAATTGCTTATGAAGTGGCTCTGATTTTGAATGTAGAGCCGTGGCGATGGGGGATGACTGTTACTGACAGGCTTGTTAGCTTTAGAATTGCAAAAAAAACCTGTGCTGTTAACACTTTGAAGTAATTAGCTATGAGAATCGATCCTAATGGTTTTAATATTGGCTGTTAATCTCGGTGACACTGATGAAGGCACTAGAGCCCAAATGCTTGTCTGCTTGACTCAGTTTCTTCTAGTTTCAGTAACACTGAAGGCACTAGAGCCCAAATGCTTGTCTGCTTGACTCAGTTTCTTCTAGTTTCAATAACACTGAAGGCACTAGAGCCCAAATGCTTGACTGCTTGACTCAGTTTCTTCTAGTTTCAATAACACTGAAGGCACTAGAGTCCAAATGCTTGTCTGCTTGACTTTCTCCGTTTCTGGTCTTACTTGTGTATATGGTTGATTTCTGAAGTTCTGGATGAATGATCTACACATTGCAAGAGCCACACTACAAACTAACATGAACAGAAACACTCTCGCACTCCCACACTCCCACTCTATCTCTCTCTCTCACTCCCTCTTCTTGCTCACCTGTGCTCCCTGGCTGACACACACACTTGTAGTACAGCCTGTCCACTCGCCTGCAGTCCCCTTGGTTTGCACAGGGGGCGCTGTCGCAGGGGTCTCTCTCCTCCTCACACTGCAAGCCAGTGTAACCTGAGGGGTGCAGGCAGCGAGCGAGGGGTTAAACACGACACGCACTGTGGAATAACCCAGCCCTCACACTCCCAGTCTGCTGACACACACACAATGCAGACCATATTGGGCAAGATTCAGATCTCCTCTCCTTCCCTTTCTCCTCTCTCTCCCCTCCCTCTCTCCTCTTTCTCTCCCTCTTACCCTCACTTTCTCACTCTTCCCTCCATCTCTCCTTCTTCTCCCCTCTCCCCCTCTCTC